>NC_072411.2:89696212-89999242 GCF_028858775.2 Pan troglodytes
ATTGTAGCTTTCATGCGCATCCATGTGAAGAGACCACCAAACAGGCTTTGTGTGAGCAATATAGCTTTTAATCACTTGGGTGCAGGTGGGCTGAGTCCGAAAAGAGAGTCAGTGAAGGGAGATAAGGGTGGGGCCGTTTTATAGGATTTGGGTAGGTAAAGGAAAATTACAGTCAAAGAGGGTTTGTTCTCTGGTGGGCAGGAGTGGGGGTCCCAAGATGCTCAATGGGGGTGCTTTTTGAGCCAGGATGAGCCAAGAAAAGGACTTTCACAAGGTAATGTCATCAGTTAAGGCAAGGACCGGCCATTTACACTTCTTTTGTGGTGGAATGTCATCAGTTAAGGTGGGGCAGGGCATATTCACTTCTTTTGTGATTCTTCAGTTACTTCAGGCCATCTGGGCGTATATGTGCAAGTCACAGGGGATGCGATGGCTTGGCTTGGGCTCAGAGGCCTGACATTCCTGCCTTCTTATATTAATAAGAAAAATAAAAATAGTATTGAAGTGTTGGGGCGGCGAAAATTTTTGGGGGTGGTATGGAGAGAGAATGGGCGATGTTTCTCAGGGCTGCTTCGAGTGGGGTTAGGGGTGGCATGGGAACCTAGAGTGGGAGAGATTAAGCTGAAGGAAGATTTTGTGGTAAGGGGTGATATTGTGGGGTTGTTAGAAGAAACTTTGTCATGTAGAATTATTGGTGATGGCCTGGATACAGTTTTGTATGAATTGAAAAACTAAATGGAATAAGAGAAGGAGAAAAACAGGTATAAAAGCACTAAGAATTGGGAGGACCCAGGACATCTAATTAGAGAGTGCCTAAGGAGATTCAGCATAGTCCTGCCAGCAAAGATTATTTATTTGCTTCAAGAGTTTAGAGTGGCGGTTTGGGGATAGCACCAGGAGATATCAGCTGTGCTGGCTTGGAGAAACAGTGTAAACTGGCAGTGTAAACAAGAGCAGGTCATGTATGAGTAGTTGAGAATGGTGAATAGGAGTATGACTAGACAGAAGATAGTAGGGATGACAAGTTTTTTGGGGCACAGTCTAAGTTGGTCTGGTGTCGAATGAGACTGGGACCTAATAAAAAGGAGCGTCTATACAGGAGCTTAAATGGGCTGTGCCTTGTAGCATTCTGAGGACAGGCCTGACTTCTGAGAAGCAAAAGTGGTAAAAGTATTGTCCAGTCCTTTTTAAGTTGGTGGCTGAGCTTGGTGAGGTGTGGTTTTTTTTTTTTTTTTTTTTGAGATGGAGTCTCGCTCTGTCCCCCAGGCTGTAGTGCAGTGGCGCAATCTCCGCTCACTGCAAGCTCTGCCTCCCAGGCTCACGCCATTCTCCTGCCTCAGGCTCCGGAATAGCTGGGACTACAGGCGCCCGCCACCACGCCCGGAGAATTTTTTGTATTTTTAGTAGAGATGGGGTTTCACTGTGTTAGCCAGGATGGTCTCGATCTCCTGACCTCATGATCCGCCCACCTCGGCCTCCCAAAGTGCTGGGATTACAGGTGTGAGCCACCGCGCCCGGCCGAGGTGTGTTTTTAAAAGACCTTTAGTCTGTTCTACTTTTCTTGAAGATGGAGGACCGTAAGGGATATAAAGGTTTCACTGAATACTAAGAGCCTGAAAAACTGCTTGGCTGATTTGACTAATAAAGGCTGGTCTGTTATCAGATTGTATAGAGGTGGGAAGGCTAAACTGAGGAATTATGTCTGACAGAAGGGAAGAAATGACTGTGGTGGCTTTCTCAGACCCTGTAGGAAAGGCCTTTACTTATTCAGTGAAAGTGTCTATTTAGTCCAAGAGGTATTTTAGTTTCCTGACTCAGGACATGTTGAGTAAAGCTAATTTGCCAGTCCTGGGTGGGGGCAAATCCTCGAGCTTGAAGTGTAGGGAAGGGAGGGGGCCTAAATAATCCCTGAGGAGTAGTAGAATAGCAGATGGAACACTGAGAAGTTATTTCCTTGAGGATAGATTTCCACGATGGAAAGGAAATGAGAGGTTCTGAGAGGTGGGCTAGTGGCTTGTACTATAGCATAGCCTGCCTTTGCTGGTGTGTGGCGATTAGGCCTGGTGGAACTGCCATCAGTAAATCAAGAGTGATCAGGGTGAGGAACAGGAAAGAAGGAAATGTGGGGAAATGGGGTGAATATCAGGTGGATCAGAGAGATACAGTCATGGGGGTCAGATGTGGTATCAGGAATAATGTGGGAGGCCGGATTGAAGTCCAGGCCAGGAACAATGGTAATTGTGGGACTTAACAAAGAGTGAGTACAGCTGAAGGAGCCAGGGAACAGAAAGTATATGCGTCAGGTATGAGGAAGAAAATAGATTTTGGAAGTTATGAGAAATATAGACAGTGAGTTGAGCATAGTTTGTGATTTTTAGGGCCTCTAAAAGTATTAAAGCAGCAGCAGCCACTGCACACAGACATGAGGGCTAGGCTAAAATGGTAAGGTCAAGTTGTTTGGACAGAAAGGCTACAGGGTGCGGTCCTGGCTCTTGTGTAAGAATTCTGACTGTACTAACCATGCCTAGGAAGGCAAGGAGTTGTTCTTTTGTAAGGGATTGGGGTTTGGGAGATTAGTCGGACACGATCAGCAGGGAGAGCACGTGTGTTTTTACGAGAATTATGCCGAGATAGGTAACAGATGAGGATGAAATTTGGGCTTGACTGAAGTAATGGGGGCCGTCTGTGAAGCCTTGGGCAGTACAGCCCAGGTAATTTGCTGAGCCTAATGGGTGTCAGGGTCAGTCTAACTGAAGGCAAAGAGAGGCTGGGATGAAGGGTGCAAAAGAATAGTAAAGCATGTTTGAGATTCAGAACAGAATAATGGGTAGTAGAGGGAGGTATTGAGGGTAGGAGAGTATATGGGTTTGGCACCATGGGGTGGATAGGCAAAACAATCTGGTTGATAAGGCATAGATCCTGAACTAACTTGTAAGGCTTGTCTGGTTTTAGGACAGGTAAAATGGGGGAATTGTAAGGAGAGTTTATAGGCTTTAAAAGGCCATGCTGTAGCAGGCGAGTGATAACAGGCTTTAATCCTTTTAAAGCGTGCTGTGGGATGGGATCTTGACATTGAGCGGGGTAAGGGTGATTAGGTTTTAATGAGATGGTAAGGGGTGCATGATCGGTCACCAAGGAGGGAGTAGAGGTATCTTATACTTGTGGGTTAAGGTGGGGGGATACAAGAGGAGGACGCAAAGGAGGCTTTGGGTTGGGGAGAAGGGCATCAGTGAGATGCAGCTGTAGTCCAGGAATAGTCAGGGAAGCAGATAATTTAGTTAAAGTGTCTCAGCCTAATAAGGGAACTGGGCAGGTGGGGATAACTAAAAGGAGTGCTTAAAAGAGTATTGTCTAAGTTGGCTCCAGAGTTGGGGAGTTTTAAGAAGTTTAGAAGCCTGGCCGTCAATACCTACAACAGTTACGGAGGCAAGGGAAACAGGCCCTTGAAAAGAAGGTAATGTGGAGTGGGTAGACTCCGTATTGATTAAGAAGGGGATGGGCTTACCTTCCATTGTGAGAGTTACTCGAAGCTCGGCGTTTGTGATGGTCTACGGGGCTTTCGAGGTGATCGGGCAGCATCAGTCTTCAGCCGCTAAGCCAAGGAGGAGTCAGTCAGAGAGCCTTGGGCCAGAGTTCCAGGGGCTCTGGGAGTGACTACCAGGTGAGTTGAACAGTCTGATTTCCAGTGGGGTCCCACACAGATGGGACATGGCTTAGGAGGAATCCTGGGCTGCAGGCATTCCTTGGCCTGGTGGTCAGATTTCTGGCACTTGTAGCAAGCTCCTGGGGGAGGAGGTTCCGGAGGAACACCTGGCCGCTGCGGTTCAGGCGTTTGGAAGTTCTTGTGTGCTGGAGATGTGGCTGGGGTTTGTCTCACAGTGGAGGCAAGGAATTGCAGCTTTTTTCTATTATTGTACACCTTGAAGGTGAGTTAATTAAGTCCTCTTGTGGGGTTTGAGGGGCAGATTCTAATTTTTGGAGTTTTATTTAATGTCAGGAGCCGATTGGGTAATAAAATGTATATTGAGAATAAGATGGCCTTTTCATCTTTTAGGGTCTAGGGCTGTAAAGCGTCTCAGGGTTGCTGCCGAAAGAGCCATGAACTGGGCTGGGTTTTTATATTTGATGAAAAAGCCTAAACGCTTCTGATTTGGGATAAAGAAAAAGGAGCATTAACCTTGACTATGCCTTTGGCTCCAGCCACCTTTTTAAGAGTAAACTGCTGGGCAGGTGGGGGAGGGCTAGTCATGGAATGAAACTGTAAGCCAGACCAGGTGTGAAGAGGGGAGGTGATAAAAAGATTATAGGGTGGAGGAGCAGAGGCTGAGGAAGAATTGGGACCTAGCTCAGCCTGGCAAGGAGGGGAGAGGTCAGATGGGCCTGTAGAAAAGGAAGATTAGAAAGACTCAGCGACGCTTGGGGTTGGTACTGAGGGGACAGGCGGGAGGGAAAGAAGATTTGGGAGGAGTTGCCCTGGGCACAGAGACTAGGAAGGGACTGATGTGTAAAAGAATGCCTGTACGTCAGGCACCTCAGACCATTTGCCTATTTTGCTACAAGAATTATTTAGATCTTGTAGGATGGAAAAATTGAAAGTGTCATTTTCCGGCTATTTGGAACTACTGTGGAGTTTGTATTGGGGTCAAGTGGCATTGCACAAGAAAATAAGACACTTAGATTTTATGTCAGGTGAGAGTTGAAGAGGTTTTAAGTTCTTAAGAATACAGGCTAAGGGAGAAGGAGGAGGAATGGAAGGTGGAAGCTTGCCCATAGTGAAGGAGGCAAGCCTAGAGAAAAGAGTAGAGACACGGAGAAGGGGTGGGGGTTTCTCGCCCTCCAGAAAAGCAGAGAAAGGGTTGGGACACTGAAATAAGGGATTGGGGCACAGAGATAAGAGGTTGGGGTGTGGAAATAAGGGATTGGGGTGCAGAGATATAAGAGGTAGGGGTGCGGAAAGAAGGGATTGGGGCACAGAGATATAAGAGGTTGGGGCATGGAAATAAGGGATTGGGTGCAGAGATAAGAGGTTGGGGTGCGGAAATAAGGGATTGGGGGTTCTTGCCCCCTAGAAAAGCGGGACTTGCCACTAAGGGTGAAGGAGAAGGGGTTGAGGGGTACTTGCCCCTCTCCCAGAAAAGCGGGACTTACTGCTAAGGGTGAAGGAGAAGGGGTTGAGGAGTACTTGCCCCTCTCCCAGAAAAGCAGAACAGGGGTAGAGACAAGGAGAGAAGGGGTTGGGGTACTTCCCCCTTCTCCAGAAAAGCGGGACTTGCCGCTAAGGGTGAAGGACCAAGGCAGGCGTCCCTGCGTGGTCTGACACCTTTGAAACGTGGGTGAATAGTCAGAGAGGTGTCCCTGCAATGATTAAACACCAAGGGAAGGCTGCCTTCCCAGTCCGTGACTGGCGCCGGAGTTTTGGGTCGACGGATAAAATGTGTCTCCTTTGTCTCTACCAGAAAATGAAAGGAATTGAAATTAAGGGAGAGATTGAAGTGTGGCGCCAAGATTGAAAGGAGAAAGAGGTTGAGGGATAGTGAGGGAGGTTGGAGAAGAGAGTAAAAAGAGGCCACTTACCGGATTTGAAATTGGTGAGATGTTTCTTGGGCTGGTTGGTCTGAGGACCTGAGGTCGTAGGTGGATCTTTCTCACGGAGCAAAGAACAAGAGGACAGGGGATTGATCTCCCAAGGGAGGTCCCCCAATCCGAGTCACGGCACCAAATTTCATGCGCGTCCATGTGAAGAGACCACCAAACATGCTTTGTGTGAGCAACGTGGCTGTTTATTTCACCTGGGTGCAGGTGGGCTGAGTCCGAAAAGAGAGTCAGTGAAGGGAGATAAGGGTGGGGCCGTTTTATAGGATTTGGGTAGGTAAAGGAAAATTACAGTCAAAGGGGGTTTGTTCTCTGGCGGGCAGGAGTGGGGGTCGCAAGGTGCTCAGTGGGGGTGCTTTTTGAGCCAGGATGAGCTAGGAAAAGGACTTTCACAAGGTAATGTCATCAGTTAAGGCAAGGACCGGCCATTTACACTTCTTTTGTGGTGGAATGTCATCAGTCAAGGTGGGGCAGGGCATATTCACTTCTTTTGTGATTCTTCAGTTACTTCAGGCCACCTGGGAGTATACGTGCAAGTCACAGGGGATGCGATGGCTTGGCTTGGGCTCAGAGGCCTGACACATAGTATACTGAAAATTCAGAGGTCTTAAATGTTCCTCTTTGTAGCGACTGTCCTATTGTGACATTATGCTTTCTCTTAGTCTAATTCCTTCTTTTGTGCTCTGAGGGATTTAAATTGAAGTCTGAAATAGGTGAACCAAACATTCAAATAAAATCCTTCATTTGAAAATACTGGCACACTGAAAAAACCTGGCACACACTGATATACGTGAAGCTTCAATTTGGAGTTTTCATTTTACAATTTGGTTTGAGTATTATGTATTAGCAATTTTTTGGATATCACAAAAGCAGATTATCTACTGCAGCACTTTGATTAAGAACATCCAGAAGCAAAGCTTGTAGTCACCTCTGTATATATGTCATTTCATATTCTTTTTGTTACAATGAGGTGCTTATTCAATCCCTTGAATACAAGTTATAGAATAATTTAACATAGGCATTATTTAAAACTTCCATTGTAGTCTTTTAAAGTTGCTTTACTTTAAAATATTTATTACTTAGGCATAGAAAAAAACATAGAAATAGTATTTTTTTAAAACCTGTAAACAACTCCAGTTTCAACAATGGATAGGTCACCCAGACAGAAAATCAATATGAAAACAACAAACTTGAACAACGCTATAGACCAAGTAGACCTAACAGAGACATACAGAACATTCTATCCACCAGCAGCAGAATACACATTCTTTTCAAGTGCATGTGGTACATTCGAACATTCAACAGGATAGATAATGTTAGGTGCCAAAATTTAAGCCTGAAAGCATATCAAGTATTTCTTCTGATCATAATGATGAAACTAGAAATTGATAACAGGAGGAAAGCTGAAACATTCACAAATATGCGTAAGTTAAACAATGTACTCCTGAACAACCAACCATTCAGTGAAAGTAGAAATCAAAAGGGAAATTAAAAAAAAAATCTTGAGACAAATAAAAATGAAAACACAACATACCAAAACTTACAGGATGCAGCAAAAGCAGTTCTAAGAGAGAAGTTTTTAGCAATAAATGCCTGCATTAAGAAAAATAAAATGATCTTAAATAAACCACCTAACTTTACATATCAAGGAACTAGTAAAAGAAAAACAAAGCCCAAAGTAAGCAGAAGCAGATAAATAATAAAGATCTGAGCAGAAATAAATAATATAGAGGCTATGAAAACAATAGAAAAGATCAACCATAGTAAGAGCTACTTTTCTGAAATGGTAAAATTGATAAACCTTTAGACTGAAAAAAATAAGATTTAAATAAATCAGAAATTAAGGAGACATTACCACTAATATAACAGAAATACAAAGGATCACAAGAGAAAAAAATGACCAGTTATATGTCAAGAAGTTGAATAACCTAAAGGAAATGGATAAATTCCTAAACATGTACAACCTACCAAGATTGAATAATGAACATAAAATCTCAACAGAAAAATAACGAGTAAGGAGATTGAATCAGAATAAAAAGTCTCATGTTGAAGAAAAGCCCAGGACCTGATAAATTCATTGCTGGGGTCTGCCAAACATTTGAAGACCTAATACCAATCCTTTTCAAACTCTTTAGGAAAATTAAAGAGGAGAGAATACTTCCAAACTAATTTGATGACGCCAGCATTACCTTGATCCCAAATCCAGACAAGGACACTATGAAAAAGAAACCATAGGCCAGTGGCCTTTTCACTGATGAACATAGATACAAAAATCTTCAACAAAATACTAGCAAGCCAAATTCAACAGTTCATTAAAAAGATCATTCACCATGATTAAGTGGAATTTATGCCTGGGTTGCAAGAATAGCTCAACATACACAAATCTGTAAATGTAATATGCTGTATTAACAGAATTAAGAACAAAAAACATAATCATTTCAATAGATGAAGATAAATCATTTGGCAAAATTAAATATCCTTTCATAATAAAAATTCTCAACATTTAGGTAAGGAAGGACTATAATTCAACACAATAAAGGCTGTATATTACAAGCCCACAGCTAACATCATACTTAAAGGGGAAAGGTTGAAAGTTTTTTCTCTAAATCTAGAACAAGACAAAAATTCCCACTCTCACCACTGTTATTCAGCGTAGTACTGGAAGTCCTAGTCAGAGCAATTAGGCAAGAGAAAGAATAAAAGGATTCAGAACTGGAAAAGAAAAAGGTAAATTGTCCCTGTTTGCAGATGACATGATCTTATATATAGAGAACCCTAAGGATTCCACCAAAGGGTGTTCAAACCAGTAAATCAATTCAGCAAAGTTACAGAATACATAATCAACATATGCAAATTAATAACATTTCTATATAATAACATAAATTATTTTTGAAAACCTGATTCCTCCTTATCTCTTTCTGGAACACTTAACAAATTTATGTTGAACGTTTTCATTTTACTTTCATGCCTTTCAATTTCTCCTTAGCTAAATTTCCTTAATCTACCTTCCAGTTTACTAATTTTATCTTCCTAACCTGAGGTTAACCTAATGGATTAAAATTCTAATTCAATGAGTTAAATAATTGCAAATTCTGAATTTTTTCCTAAATTTTCCTATTATAATTTTATAGTTGTTGTTTTATTATAGTTTTAACTTATTTTCATGTCTGATTATTTAAACCTCTATAAGGTTGTGTTATTTATTAAAAATTATTTTAGCTTTATACTTCCTGTTTGCTGATTCTATGGTGAGTTATTATTCACATGCTTTATAATGTGAGAAATTATGACTTCATCGAATGAAGTTGCACCTGTGATAATTAAGTTCAGCTTTGCATGAGCTTGTTTCCCTTGGGAATAACATCTGGCAAATACCCTGGTTTGTCAGCCTGGGACCAATTTTATGCACATTTGTCAACATCTAAGTTTGGAGACTATATGGATAATATAAATTCTAGCCCCAAGAAAGATATCCTTTCCCTCTCATGTCCCAGGCAGATTTAGAAAACGGTCCCTTTAATTTCTCCATGCCAGAGGTTTCCTTGTTTCTAGAACACTGGAGACAGCTCTTTTAAAATTATTTCCTTCATATGGCTATTGCAATTCTAGTTCTGACCCTGAATGAACTGAAGGACATTTATCCTGTTCCTGGATGGGCATGAAATACCAATCTTGTGGTCTACCAAGTAGGACAAGTACCTAAACACATTCCCATGCACCTACACACACACACACACACACACACACACACACACACGGACACACACACAGACACAGACATGGACACACATGCTCTAGAGCAGTTAGAGTTTCATTTTCTAGCCAGTATTGTAGAAATTTCAGCAGATGAGCTTTCAGGTTATTTAATTTTTTAATATTTACAAAAGTATATATAAAGCCATGTAAGCTTTACGAACTGCTATGTCACTTTATCAACAGCTTTTAGTTAGTCCTATGAATGTTGTGTAAAAAAGGCATCATTTTATGTGTTGTGATTCATCCAAGTTTTTCTGATCTTTGCCAAAGATCTACTTTCTTTACATGTTTCCATCAACAGTGGAGACTTGCTCTCTTTCTGGAATGTAATGTTATTTTTTCCTTTTGCCTCATTAAAAAGGGGAAGACTGATTTGTATTCCATGTTATTTCCAAGTGACATTTCTCTAAAACTCATTTAGTGAAGTGTATGTAATTTAATTTGAGAGAGCGATGTATTTGTTATTCCGAATTCTGAAAGTATGCCTTTCATTTGTTAGGTTAATTTAAAGTATCGGCAAAAAAGTGGGTAAATTTTGTATTGGTAAATTACAGGGCACAATAAAATTATACTAGACTCATTTGGCTATTTTTGTGGGTAAAACTGATGTTTCTTTTGGTGTTACTTGAGATGTTGATGTCATACTCCTATATCTTTTCTTTTAAACTTAATGTAGTTGTTTTTTCCATTGTTCATAACAAATTACATAACAATTTGCTTATATTTAATGACTTTTGCTCATATTTGATAATTTCTGTGCTATATATATGTTCTTCTGCTGACATCTTAGAGTACATCTTCATGCCTTTTACAAATATTCCTCTTCATGATATATACCACGGAATACCATGCAGCCATGAAAAAGATTGAGATCATGTCCTTTGCAGGGATGAAGCTGGAGGCCGTTTCCCTTAGCAACTAACACAGGAACAGAAAACCAATGTTCTCACTTGTAAGTCAGAGCTAAATGATGAGAACACATGGACACCTAGAGGGGAACACACACTGGGGTTCTTCAGAGGGTAGTGGGTGGAAGGAGGGGGAAGACTGGGAAAAATAACTAATGGGTACTAGGCTTAATACCTGGGTGATGAAATAATCTATACAACAAACCCTCATGACACAAGTTTACCTATGTAACAGACATGCACTTGTATCCCTGAACTTAAAGAAAAATAACTTCTAGAAAGAAAAAATCTATTTTGTAGCATTTGTCTCCTTTGGTCATATAGGGATTACAGTGTTGTATTGATTTTATGAATCATTTATTCAAGGAAGTTTTACTACAAAATCAAATTTTTTAAATGCCCTTAGGCATCATACTGCCACAAAGTACATTAATTAATGACATCTCAGATTAACTGATAAAACTAATTAAAAACTTATGAAAGAATAGATTTTGCTGTTATTTCAAGGAGGCAACATTCAGAGAGGTCAATAACAGAGATGAAATTTTGATTTCTAACAGATATGTTCCTCCACAGTATGTCATATTCACTTAGATTTAGAATAACATATATATCACATTATACATATATGTGTATATACATATGTGTGTATATGTGCATCTGTGTATATGCACACTCACAGACACATATGCACACACATAGCTACATATACCTACATTTACAAATACATTCAAGTATAATTTCTGCAGCAGAGTTTATAATTACCCAGATGTTTAAGTATTTACTAGGATTTTTCTTAAAAAAGTAAGACAAAGAAAAAGGTCCTCAGAGTTTCTATGAGTTTTTTTCCAATAGCACTGATCTCTACCTGGGCACTTTATTTGTTAGTTTACATGTCTCTCATTTACACTGATAGTGTATATTTTATGTTCTAGTGAATACACCCCATACTTCTTCATCTCGTATTCTTTTTAGTCAGCCGTAGAATTTTAAGTAAGCCAGTCTTCCAAGATTCATCCTTTGTGAAAGAATATTCTTGGATTAGTGGTTCTGTTGACATTTTTTCTTACTCGGTGTTAATACCCATCAACTTTCCAAGTTTATACATATTTGTTACTGGCCAGGTCCAGATCCATCCCACCTGCCTGCAGCAAGTCAGTCATTGTGACATGGGTTTTGTAAAAGAGAAAATATTTTGTTCACAAGGGAACTAAGCGAGAAAGTGGGAGAATAGCTCTCAACTCCACCTCCCTAAAGACAAGGCTTAGGGACATTTATGGGTTAGGGAAGGTACGGGGAAAAGTAATTGGCAATGGGGATAAGTGAAGTGACAAGTTCATTCTGCCCAAGTAGAATGACCATCCAAATAGTACAGACTCTCAAAATGTAGATTTAGAAAAAGATAGATCTTCATCCTAATCCGTATGTGCCAGCTCAACTTTTAATGTGGAGTTTTTCACTGTGGGTATTAGATTCTTGCACAGCTATTAATAGCTTTATTACTTTCTGAAATAGTCGAATAAGTTCTATCACTCTTAAAAACTTTTAAAAACTCTTCACCACTTACTGTTTTAAACAAACAATGGCAGGTTCCCGGAGGCGTTTCTGGCCTGGCTTCTCAGCATGTCTCCGTTCTAACCTGAATTTGATTTTCCTTTTTTCAGTCTCATGCAGTGACTGAAGGGAATAAGATTGTGACCTCCCTTGTGACACTAAATAGCCAGAGTTCATGGCATTTCATAGGACATATGTACAGAAAATGGTGGCATCAATATGATCTGGGGGTGGAGTTTTTGGTTCTCCCACCTCAAAAAGTAATCTCTTGGGCACTTGTGCAGGCCCAGTTGAAAGATCAGTGGTCGTAACCAGTTTGAGCTGTCCAGGAGCTGGCCAAAGTTTCTGAAAAACAACTGAAGCAACTGTTACCATTGTGACTTGTGAACGTTATCTATAACATAACCAGTGAAAAGTTTCAGCATTTAGTGGTGTGTCCTTCAGCTACTGCAGCCTTCAAGTTCATGAGAAAAGGGGAAAAAAAAATTAACAAGAGACAAATGACCAAAAGCAAGCAGGTCAGGCAGACCTGATCAAAGTAACACCTTGGTTTCCTATTCCTGTATCATTCTTTCTTCATTGTTCTATTTATGTTCAATTAATTGATATGTTTGTTTTAATTTTGATGTTTATTGCAATAACCACCATGAATTCTCAGGTCTGTAACCCTCAGCAAATGACTCAAACTCTTTCTCTCAATATCTTAATTTGTAACACAGTAATAGAATCTACTTCAAAGGATTATGGTGAGAGTGTATTTTCATACATGTCAGTAATTACAGCAGTTTCGTGGCACACAGTACTCATTAAGTAATTGTAAATTATTATTATTTAATATTTATCATAAATTATTGGTAAATTTATAGCACCCATAATGTTTATTCCATTGTCAGTTCTACCTGTGCAGGAGTTTTATATCTATCCTAGACATTTCTGTTTCCAGAATTACTAACTTCATCCAGTCTCTAACCTTTTGTATAAGCTCTTACTTTATTTCTTAAAGTATTTCTTTGTCATTAGCCTTTCCTATAAACCAGTTATCTGTATTATGCTCATAATTTATTTCTAAAACACCTATCTATTCATATTTTCATTCTTCAAAACTTCAACAGGATTTTCTAATGATTAACTTCATCATCGTTAAGGCACACAAAGCTTTTGATTTTCTTGCATTGGAGAAATAAGTAAAATATTATGCCATTCTACAAATCTTCTTGACAAATGTTAAAAAGAAAGAAAATAGTTTTATTATTAAATAAGCACTAAACCCAGTTGTGATTGCCTCACAGGCAATCCACTAAAGAGACTGCAAGACAGAAAGAAATCTCACATTTTTGTGTGCCAGGAAGATATAATTCATTAAATACAGCTTAGTTGTTTTATCCAAAGAAAAGCAAAGCTTCTCACATCTCCAAAACAAGCAAGAAGTTACAACTTGGAGCCAGGCATTGAGGCCAAAATTCCACAGATATAGGGGGAAAAGGCCCTTTCCACCCTGAGGTCCACATTTCAAAATGATAGCCCCGAAGTCTTCATAAAAGATTCCTGAGATTCAAAACCAGCCAAAGTATTATTTAGCTTTTTTTTTAAATTGACAAATACAAATTCTGTATCTTTATGGTGTACAGCATGATGTTTAGGTATATGTGCATATTGTGGAATGGCTGAATCAAGCTGGTAAATACATCCATTACCTCATATAGTTATGTCTTTGTAGTGAGAACATGTGAAATATACTATCTTAGCAATTTTCAAGCACACAGTATAATCAACAATTAGTAGACAACCTGCAAAGTGGGATAAAATATTTGCAAACTATATATCTGATGAAGATTTAATATCCAAAATATGTAACAGTTTTTAAAAGATTTTCTATTTCCTTTACTCTTGTCACAGTTTGTAACTTTATGTTAATTTCCTGGAAACCCCTTACACCTTCCTGAAGCACATTATGTTTGTACCTCACTTTTCCATACATTTATGCCTTCATTAATGCAATTTATTCCCCATGCTGAAATGTCCTTCTTTTCTTCATCTTTCTAGAAAACATTTAAGCATTCTTCAAGTTTCTGGCCCAAGTACCACCTTGTCTATGCATTGACAAATATGAAAACATTGCTATATCTAGGAGGAAATATTTTTTAAAATACCTAAAATAGCTAAATATTTTTAAAACAGCTCCATTTATTAAACAGAGATATAAGATACCATTTGCAAATTTATTATTAAAGAGATATGTTTGATAGATTTATATAGAAAAATATTGGACATTTATGACCAAGTATGTTTATGTAAACTGATATATAATGATCAAGTTATATAGTATGTTTCTTTCTTATTCAAACCTCACTAAGCATGAAGTATGTATGCTGATATGGAAAAATAATATAAACATAGGTTGCTTGTTAAAATGCTGAAAAATCTCCATAATTTGGAGGAGTGTGAGTCATGACTGTATCAACTGTGAGCAAAAGAGCACAAACAGCTGCTTCTGATCCCTATGGTGCCATTCAATTTTCCTACTTTAGAAGCTTCATAAACAATAAAATGAATGAGATAGGGACTCAGGGTTTCTCATTTTTCAGTAAGTCATTATAAAAACGGTCTCTACAACATATTCACAAATTATGATTAATGTGCTGCAAATTCACTTTGCAGCATAATCAGCTTCGTTTTAGCTGGAGAGGTGTTACTTGAGTCTTTTACTTTGCAGAGAGACCATGTTTAAAAGTGAATAGTCATCATCTAACCCACCTTTCTTTTCAACTCTAACTAGCATCACATTAAAATCAGAAAATTGAGAAGAAACCAAGTATTTACTTTTTCAAGAACAAAATATTATTGCTTTGATAATATATTTCAGTTTTTATTGACCTATAAGAACTCTAAATGATTTGGTTTTTATCTTCATAAATATTTTCAAGTATTGGCTGGGTGTGGTGGCTCACATATATAATCCCAGCACTTTGGGAGGCTGAGGTGGATGGATCACTTGAGGTCAGGAGTTCTAGCTCAGCCTGGCTGACATGGTGAAACCCCATCTCTACTAAAAATACAAAAATGAGCGGGATGTGGTGGCATGCACCTGTAGTCCCAGCTACTCGGGAGGCTGAGACAAGAGAATCGCTTGAACCCGGGAGGCAGAGATTGCAGTGAGCCGAGATCACACCACTGTACTCCAACCTGGGCAACAGAGCAAGACTCTGTCTAAAAATAATAAATAAGCAAATATTTTCAAGTGTTAGTTGTCAAATGTCAAATGAGATATGTACTACTATGTACTATTTCACTGATGAACAAAACAAATACTTTATATTAAAACAGTTTTATAGGACATTGAAACAACTGAAAATATGATGATTTAAAATGATACATAATATCCCAATTATGTATGCAAACACAGAATAGTCGCATTAGAATGGATTATAGAAAACCAGGAAGAATTTTCCCAGTGGTTTGAAACCATGACCCAATACCCCACCTAAAAGAGGAATAGATAAAATGGCATCTTAACACAAACCTGAAGAGGTGTTGTGAGAGAGTCGCAAGGGTACAGACCTGAGTCCAAAATAGGCTTCAAGCACTTGTCCTTGAAAATGTTGAATTTCATTTTTGTTGCACACACATTTTCTCATTAGAGAAATATTGTCTCCAAGATTTGTAGAGAACTGAAATGAGATTGAACGTATTAAGTGGTATCTCAGTTCCTGGAAAGTCTTAAGATCTCAACCAATCTTATTTCCATTTTCCTCATTGTCTAAAGCTTCTACTAAGAATATGTCTAATGTGTTGTACCTTAGCAAAAAGAAAAGGTGGAATCATTCATGACAAGAAAAATACCTGTAAAGTGGATGATCCATACATTGTTAATTAGTAAAACTACAACCTATTTATTTTATGTATAAGATGAATGTATTTTTAAAAGCTCTGATGTTGAAGTTACATTACGTCTTTACAGTCAGAGCAAAACATGAAGAAGATCATAGTACCTCATTTGTAGAGTTATTGTAAAGATTAAATAAGCTAATATATTTTAAAATAAAAAGAGAACAAAAGTCTAGAAGACAGTAAGCACCCCATTAAGTGGTATTTTGAATAGGTTTCTAATATTTTTGATTATGACAATATTGATGTTGATGATGATAAAGTTATCGTAATATCTTTAACATTGACTAGATCATTTTACCACATTATTTTATAATGTGTCTAGTCTTTAAGGGAGAAAAAAATTGATTATGTATAAACATGTATATATTAAAGTATCTCAGTAGTTTGCCACTATAGTCTTTCTTTTTTATTTTAATGTGAATATAAACAATCTCCCTCTTACCAAAGATCAGACTTTATAGTTGGTTGAGTTAGTTTGAGTACTAAAACTTAGGGGCAAACATCCTAATTATAACATTGAATGGAGAAAAAATCAAGTGTATATATACAATACCAGTTTTATGCTGTTGGCAAATTATTGATGTTTAATTGACTATTGGGAGAAAATGCTACTCATGCAACTGCACTACTAGTGATTCCAGCAAAACCAAATGAGTCTGCATGTCGTATTAACCCCTCCAAATGAAACCCTGAGCCTATTAGCTTTTCTTTCTCCCATGTACCTTTCATCATATATAAAAGGCATCTCCATGGAAACAAAAAGCATTTCCCTTAGAAGACAAGAGGTGAATGATTCCTGCCTAGTCCTATCATTATTCTTCAGAGATTACTTCATTTTATTACAAGTGAAAAACCTGCAACAGCAATCTGTACTCTGCAATTAAGAACAGGGCAGTTTAATCCTTGTAATAAGAATGGACCAGCAGCAGCTAAGAACAATTTTATTAACTTCCTAGAAGATTTATGGCTCTACAACATTAAAGAAGGCCTCACAGTAAACTAATTTCCAGAGGGGAGAAGCAGTATATTTCAACCACGCATGACAGGTCAGAAAAGCCCCCTGGAGGAGTATATGAAATATTCGGTCTTCTTAAGCACCGATCAACAAAATGACACCATATCATATCTGTGTTTGCTGCAGGCTGACACTCTACCTCCTCTTATTTAAGACTGATTTTTAAGAATAACAAAAAAATGCTGGAAATGATTTATGGCTTTGTGCATAAACTTTATGTATTGAGAGCCACAAATCTCTCCTAAAAACGCATGAAGTTTTGGCACATTCCTAATTTCATTATTGTTTTTACATAATCTTGTGATAAATTTTATAGAATAAACATATACGGTTTATAATAACAGCAAATACTATATTATTTTATCTGTATGTTTTCAAAATCATACAAAAATGTCCATGACTTCACATCCTCACTCAAACATTTAAATAATTTGATTTTTTATAAGTAATTTCCTATTTTTTGCCTTTATTTTTTCATTAAAATGTATGGATAGGTGTGCGACATATCTTTTGTAGCAGATGTGAGAAATTTAAAACATCCTATTAGAAGGAAACCCAGAAAAATAGTAAATGATGGTGCTTCACACAGACAGCTATCACAAACTTCACAGAGATACTAGACAAATGGAGTTTTGAAAAAATGTAAATGTCTTTAAGAGTAGAGAAGAAGTGTGTATGTGCTTGTATGTGTGTTTTCATATATATAGTGTGTATGTACATAAATGTATATATGTGTTGGAATATTGGTATATAATAATTATGTTCTTTTCTCTGTATTTATGTAACATGATTAGTGTCAATCAAAATTAGAAAGAAAATACAAAGAAAAATGTTTTGATTTTGTCCAGTGCAGACGTTAAAAATTTAACCTATTACATTTTCTCATTTGGTAAAATGAGTTAATTATGTTGCATTTTCTTTTCCTTTTATTCAGACTCTCGATACTGTGGTTAATATGTTTTTTTTTCCAAAGTTCAAAGTTCAAAGGTCAAGAAATATGCAAAAGGAAAATCAAGGATTATAAGCAAATGAAGAAACAGAGGTTACTACAACTCTCTGTCTTGCTTTAGTGATGGAACCATAAATTTTAGCTGAATGGTGGGCTACCAATAATAAAGACTAGAATTCCAGATTTTATTGCAGCAGGTGGAGGACATGTCACTAATTCTGACTAATGTTAAATGAAATGGTAAATGCATGACCTTGTAATGAAGGTACCCTCACAATGGCTAGAACACAGCTTTGGTTATGATTCCTTATGGACCAGGTAGTTTTGAGTGATGCCCCCCAAATGGGCAGAGTAATAAATTAAAAGGAGACTGAATTCCTGACATATTGATATTCACTATATCACAGGTCACTGTTATTCTGATTCTTTGCTGCAGCAGCTGCACTTGTGTTCTCATTAATGTAGAACATAACTTTATATCTGAGTGCAAATATTCATTCATTCACTCAATTAGCCAGTACCTGTTGAAAGCCAACTATATGCCAGCAGATTCTTATAATCTGGTAATTATACTCTTGGTTGATAAGCCGATATAAGCAAATATGGTATAAATATGAATTTAAAGGCAGACTGTAATAAAGAGAAACACTTCATGCAGGTGTCTTCTCAAGTTGGACCACGAGAAAATTGGAGTTTTGAGAAGGTGCAAATGCCTTGAAGAGTAGAGAAATAAAAATGCTAAATAATAATATATGAACTAGATAATAACATATGAAGAGAATAAAAAAGTATTGAAAATATGCTGTCAGAAAGGATAGTCACAAGCGCAAAATAAATGATGGGCAATCAATGCCTCAAATTTATGAAAATAACTTTCCTGTGATATGAGAGACATTCAGAAATTGACATGCATATTTATATATGTACATGAATAAATATAAAAGGTAAATTATGAGACAACAGATGTATAATATTAAGCCAATTTAAATATATTGTATTACTTTAAATATAGTATTTAATAAAAATTATAAAGCTATCAGAAAATATAAAATGTGCTCTTTGATGAATGCATAGGAAATTCAAATTAATTGGACAAGGGTGGGCAGATATAACTGTTGTTTTTATACCAAACATGAAATTTAACATCTAAGGGAGAAATACAACTATACAAAAATGTAATATACTATTCCAAGATAACACTTGTATACATATATATGTTTGATATCACTATGTATTTATTTAGTGTTCAATTTTAACTCTGATCAATATTTACAATACTTTATTTTGATGAAAATAGTCCTTTGAACATTTAGCATAAATTGTATATATTTTCTCCGTATATCTGCTTTAATTTTTTGGAAAATAGGTTTTGACTGTTATATAATGAAGAGATGCCTGAATATTTTATGAATCAATTCATAGCATGTATAAAATGAAAATAAAGTATTGACATCTTTCCAAGAAGCAAAATTAACCTTGAAGGAAATTCCGATTCATTAAGAAATCAGACATTGTGAAATTATATCATAATTCCTTCTACAGTAACTACCCTAAAAACCCAAGTAATTTTAGTTTGTGCTTTTAAATCTTTTAATTTAAAAAGATCTTTTTGCAAATTTGTCTCACTCCTGATGTTATGAATTGACTCTTTTATTTCATTACCATAGTCCAGTCAAAACCTTAAAGCAGTTATACACAGCTATGAAATCTAATGGTTCCTTATTAACCTTATTTTAATCCATGCTCTTGATAAGAAGCAATACTTATTCAGAAAGAATTAAAGGATACGGTAAATGTTCAGCCAATGTTTGTTGAATGAGTCATTTTAATGCATGTGTCGTGTCTAAACACTGAACTCCATTTAACTGTACTCAGTTAATTGCTATATTGTTGAGATGGATCTTTACAGAGAATATGAGCAAAATCTTTTATAAGCAGTTATTAATTTGCATTAAATTAGAAATATATTTGAATGTATAGAAACCAATTTAAGACTTCTGGGTGTATACTTAAACATAGAATTATAAAATGTATCATATAAAGTTGATCTTATTGAAAGCCATTTCTTTCATTTGATCAGTAGATTTCATCCTCTTCTTCCTACTCAAGGATGTTAGTTCTATAATTAACCTCTCTTACATCATAAATGTCTCCTTCTCTATTGGACCATACCCCATTGGCATATAAACAAAAAATGTTAATTATTTTATTTTTTTAAAAACACCATAAAATTCTGTTGCACTTCATTGTTTCTCTTTGCAGGAAAACCCAAAAGACTTCTTTACATTTTCATGCTCTAATTCCTCTCCCCCTATTTCTCTCTTCAATCACCAATAAAGGTGTTTTCTCTTTCCAACCTGCTATAATTCATTTAGTTTACAGTGTACAGTAATTTATAAAAATTTCTTCACTTGGCTTCTAGGAAACTCCACTTCATTGCTTTTCATTCTACTACACTAGTTCACTGGGATTTTTTTTCCCCCCTGATTCTTTCTCTTCTCTCAGTACACAATATTGGAGTGATCCAGGCCTGTCATTGGCCCTTTTCTGTTCTCTAACTACACTCTCTCTTTTGCTGGTCTTACTCAATCTTATGATATTGTATACTATCTCTAATAGCAATTATTCCCACATTTTCAGTCCAGACCATTTCCTGTAGCTCCAGTCTTATATATCCAACTGCATACTTGATAAAACTGATAGGCAAATGGAACATACTATATCTCAAACCAAATAAGCCTGATACCTCCCTACACTGAATCTATTCCTACCCAGAGCCGGGCCCATCTCATTGATGGCAATCCATTCCACAGGTTACTCAGGACGAAAACCTCACCATCATTCTTTTGTCTTTTTTTTTTTTTTTTTTCTTGACACAGTCTGGCTACAGTAGCCCAGGCTGGAGTGCAGTGGCATGGTATCTCAGCTCACTGCAACTTCCACCTCCCGAGTTCAAACAATTCTCCTGCCTCAGCCTCCTGAATAGCTGGGATTACAGGCGTGTGCCTGGCTAAGTTTTGTAACTTTAGTAGAGATGGGGTTTCACCATGTTGGCCAGGCTGGTCTCGAACTCCTGATCTCAGGTGATCCGCCCGCATCGGCATCCCAAACTGTGGGGATTACAAGCGTCAGTCACCACACCCAGCCATCGCCATCATTCTTGACTTTTCTTCTTCCCTAATATTCCACATCCAATCTGTCATGACATTGCATTTTTCTCCCAATATACCTAAAATTGGTTCTGATATACCTAAAATTGGACTGGACCCCTCTTTTACGACTTCCGCTTTGTTTACGCCACTACTGTCCCTTACTTCACTTAGTTTACTATCTTCCTAACTGGTCCCCCTGCTTCCCAAGTTGCCTATCTACTTTGTATGATCAACACAACATTCATGCTGAATCTGATAAAATGTATATTAGGCAATTTATCCCTCTGCTTTAAAATCTTCCAGGGACTTCCTGTTTGATTTACTGCAAACATTGAGGCCCTGTTAGGCTGTCATGAGTTGGTCTCTTGCTTCCTTTTCTGTCTCATCTTTTATTGCTCCTCTATTGCCCCGTCTTCTCTAGTCCTTTGCTTTTGCCTCCTTAAAATATACCAAAACACCAGGCACCACCATATGAACTCATTGTTCAAGATCACCTGCTCATTGAGCCTTACCCTTACCATACTATGCAAAATTGTTAATGAACGCCCCTCCCTCCACCATATTTTTGTCACCTTTTATGGTCCCTGCTTTATTTACTGTATTTTTTCTAGTAACACTTATTAACACCCAACATACTTTTATCTATCATGCTTATAGTTTAAAGCCAGTCACTCCTAGCTAACATCCTAATTTCCTACAAGCTAGAATATGTGCCTGTTTTGTTAACTGATGAGTTCTAAGTACTTAGAACAGCGTATGGCACATATTGAACACTCAATACATATTAGTCGATTGGATAAATGTTATATTAAATCACTTCAGTTTAGATTGTATAGAAATAAAATTTGTATTGCATTCGATGATTACTATCATTTGAATATTGTCAGTGGGGCATCATAATAAATGGACTTTCATTTTGTGTATGTTAGCTTGGCAACAACGTTGTTGAAAAGCTTGTACCTAAAATACTTGAAATTTCTATTTGATGCCACTTATAGAGAGATTATAGAAAATCTAACGAGACTATTATAAGCTTCTTTAGCACTGAAAGAAATATCTTACTTCCATCAGAGGGATTTAGGTGATCCAGATTCTAACCCTAGGTCATATACAGGATCATTGTATAACCTCAGGCAAAGTACTTGAGAGTGAACATCTTTTGCTTTCGAAATAGAGAAAATAATTGCCCTGAAATTTTTATGTATAGTTGAAAGTACCAAGAGAGATTATGTTAGGGAAAATGCATTATAAACATATATAAATGTTCTATGCATGTAATTACTCAAATTATATAAATTATACGTAAATATGTATAATGTTTCAGATTTTGACTTTGGATTCTGATGTATCAAAAGACTTCTCTAAATTCAAATTTGTTCTGTAGCATGAAACAATAATAAACTATGAAGACTTTAATGATTTATAAAAGTTTAGAAACATTTTCAAATGCATTAATTCTTTAATTTAAAAATTCCGTTCTCAAGAGAGATTTATTCTAGCTAAGAAACAAATGAAGCATATTTATCGTTAAAATCCTTCCAAATGTGTTTCTAATACAAAAGGAAATGAGTTTTTTTCACTGACATTATAGTACAGTAATGGAAAGAACAAACTTTAATGCAAATTGTGTTCAGCTCTGATTGCAACAATTATACATTATCTTAAGAATAGTTTGTAGTAGATGATCAATGTTCAGATTATCAAGGTAAAATGTAAAGGTTCGTAATAATTATTGTATAAATGATATCTATATAATAACAGTAATTTATTGTTTTATTTATAGCATATGTATTTCTATGTAAGAATAGTTATATTTATAATCATTATAGCATAATCCACACTATTCAAAACTCAAAATTTAATTTTAGAATAATTTTATACTAACATTGAGATTTATACAAATTACAAAATGTTTTTGAATATGTGATACTCTTACATTTTCAAAACTATTGATTAAAAAAAGGTATATTAATCTTATTTCAAGGATGAAACTTTTAGCAACATCACACAACAGCCAAGCTTACTGACTTTATATTCCTATATTCTATATCATGGCTCATTATTATTTATGTCTTTTCTTATAAGATTTGTATATGGGTTTTATATGTGTGTATCTCCAACCTATATAATTTAGAAAATGTTTGTACATATAGCAAAAAGACCAAGACAGTTGTTAATTACCATAAGTTAATTTACTAACCTATCCAGATAAAATCATTAAATGTTTTATCTCTACTTTTATAGATTAGAATGAATATGCTGCTAGTATAATATATTAAGAAAATAGGAAACATAATTAACTGAAAATAAATTGTAAGCTTTAACATTTTAAAAAGTCAAAATAGCAGAATATGGTGGAAAAAATACATATTTGTCACCAGATCAATTTGAATTTTAATAATGGCTGTGACCATTAGCAAGTTTCAAACTTTTCTAAGCCTTGAATTCCTCATGTGCAAAATGGGAAAAATTACCTTATATACCCTTACATTCTTGGAAAGAACAAATGAAAATTCTGATAAATATGTGTAAATTAGATGTAACAGTGTGCTACCAAAAATATGATTGCAATAATATTTTGATAACTAGTAATCTATATATGTATATGAATATGTTATGTATGAAATGAAACTCATTCCATATGATATATGTTATGTATTAAATGTTATATATATGTAAACACATACATATGTAGGAGCAGATAGAAGAATATACACATACACAATTTTCCTACATCCATGCTGTCTGAATAATAGCTTTAAAATTTGAAATATATATAAATTGTCAAAAATAGCATTTAACACATTTTTATCCAAGAACACTTATTTCCTTGAAAATTTGAGTTTGGCATATATAACTTTCAACCAACTCATATTTACTAAACATTCAATTTCAAAAATGTTAATAGATATTATATCTTATACTTTATTTAACAAGCACTTTCATTTTACCCCCAGAAAAATCCTGTGTGCAACATGCTACAAGTGTCATAGTTATATGTCACCAAACAGGTTTATAATATAGGACAATTTGAAACAGATTATTCAAAAATTTTGTTTACTTTTAATTGACAAATGAAAATTGGGTACAATGTGTTACTTTGATACATGTATACATTGTGGAATAATTAAATCAATTTAATATATCTAACATCTCACATACTTACCATTTTTTTGTGATGAGAACATTTAAAATCTACTCTGTCAGCAATTTTCCAGTATACAGTACATTAGTAACTATCATCACCATGCTGTACACTAGATCTCCAGAACGTATTTCTCCTATATAACTGAAACTGTTTACCCTTTGATGAACAACTCCACGTTACCACCCTCTTCCTACCCACGCCAGCCCTTGGTAACCAGCATTCTACTCTCTACTTCTGTGAGTTTGATTTTTTAGATTCCACGTGTAAATGACATCATTTGGTAAATACACAAAAATTTGTCAGTAATTTTTCTTTTCTGTGTCTGGCTAATTTCACTTAGCATATTTTTTCCAGTTTCATCCATGCAAATGATGATATTTTCTTCTTTTTTAAAGGCTGAATAGTATTTCATTGTGTGTGTATACCACATTTTCTTTATCCATTCATCTATTGATGGACATTCAGCTTGATTCCATATCTTGGTCATTGTTTATAATGGTGCAATGAACATGGAAGTGCAGGCATCTCTTTGACATGCTGATTTCATTTCCTTTGGCTATATACCCAGAAGTGGAATTTCTAGGTCACATGGTTGTTCTATTTTATATTTTTGGGAAACATCCATACTATTTTTCATCATGGCTGTACTAATTTACATACTCACCAACAATGTAAAAATATTTACTTTTCTCCATATCCTCACTAACCCTTGGTATCTCTTGTCCTTTTGGTAAAATCTTTTCTAACAGATGTGACATTATATCCCATTGTGCTTTTAATTTACATTATCCTGATGATTCATGATGTTAAGCATTTGGTAATATATGTGCTGATCATTTCTATGTTTTCTTTTAAGAAATGTCTATTGTGGTCCTTGGCCCATTTTTAAGTCAGGCTATTTGTTTTCCTGCTATGAGCTGTTTGACTTATATATTTTGTATATCAACTCCTTCAGATGTGTGGTTTGCAAATATTTTATTCCATTCCATATGTTGTCTCTTCACTCTGAAAATTGCTTCCTTTTCTGTGCAGAAGCTTTATAGGTTGAGGCAATCTCATTTGTCTGTTTTTACTTTTATTGCCTGTGCTTTTGGGGTCATATCTAAAAAATATTTGCAAACACAAATGTCAAGAGACTTTTCTCAATGAAAGGTTATTTTTAAAAAAAATAAACTGTGTTTTATGCTACTATAGATTAAAAATAATATTTAAATGCAAGCAAAAGATGAACTAAGCTTAATAACATACTGCAGATGAATTTTCTTAGTATTTGATAAACTCAGAGTTGCAATTAATTAGATAGGCATAAAAGTCATCATTAGGAATTTTATATGAAATATTTTAACACAAAACATTCACCTTGCATTCACCTCCATCTATTTTACTCTTCTCTTATAGGCTGTGCTAGGAAAAATGATATAGGATCACTGAAAAATATTTGGTCATCAAACATGCCCCATGTTCTCCAGTGCAACTTATCCAATAAAGCAGAGAAGGGAGAGTAAGATATTTAAAAAGCTTTTTTATCTGAAACAAATATTCATTTTTTGAAAAGTTAAGGCATTTAAAAAGTTATGTCATTCAATATCCACATGAACAGCAAATGATTAATCAGATTTTTATTGAAAAAAATGTAGGTTTTAGTGATTTTAAGAGTAACATGCCGTATAAATCAATTTTATGCATGTTTCAAATGATTTTTACATAAAAACATTATATGTAGAATTTATTATATAGCGTTAGAACAAGACTTTATATCGATGTTAGAAATTGATGTGTACACATAAAAATGATATACATGAAGTAAAGACATAAATGTGGGCTTTAGGCAATGATTGACATCATAGAAGAATCTAGTAGGAGTTTAAGAAGCTACAGTATCTTTCATTTACTAATTCTTTTTAAAGAAGTTCTCAAAAACTACAAAAGGAAAGACTAATGCAGGTATCTCATCTTCAGCATGTTTCTAAACACCATTGTGACAATATTCAATTTCTAATATTTATCACTTATACTACTTCTACATCCAGAAAGAAATTGAGACTGATTACCATTATAAATCTATTACAAAGTAGAAGTAGATACAAAAACCAAAAATTTAGTGATTTGATTTTTATAAATTTTATAAAAGTAAAAATAACAGTATTTTTTCACTAACAGATAATGCCTAAAATAATTACTAAAATTATATATATCTGATATTTTATTTATGTTAATTCATTATAATTCCATAATTTTGTTTGCTCAGAAAACTTACTGAATATAGCACATTGTCAACTCCATAATAAAAACTGTTAATTTTCACTTCAAGCACCATTGTGCTTGTTCTTTCATTAATGTGATGGCTATACATATTAATCTTACCATACATTAAACCAATGCAGGAATTAATAGACAAAACCCTTATTATCTTTATACATATTATAAAATAACATATTGTTAGAGTGGGCAGATAGCCAGAAATGAGCAGGCAAGGGAGCCCCCTGGGAAAAGAAGTCTTAGAGGTGCTACCCACTGATAGTCAGAGCTGCACATTAACAGTAAGCAAAAGTGACAATGGTTATATGGTTTGGCTCTGCGTTCCCATCCAAATCTCATCTTGAATCAATAATCCCCACGTGTCAAGGGCGGGACCAGGTGGAAATATGGTTGACTCACGGGGGTAATTTCCGCCATGCTGTTCTTGTGATAGTGAGTTCTCACAAGATCTGATGGTTTTATAAGGGGCTTCCTCCTTCGCTGGGCACTCACTCTATCCTGCTGTCCTGTGAAAAGGTGCTTTCTGTGATGACTAAGTTTCGTGAGGCCTCCCCAGCAGTGTAGAACTGTGAGTCAATTAAAACTCTTTTCTTTATACATTACCCAGTCTTGGGTATTTCTTCATAGTAGTGTGAGAATTGACTAATATAGCAAATTGGTACCACAGAGAGTGGGGTGCTGCTGTAAAGATACTCAAAAACATGGAAGCCACTTTGAAACTGGGTAATAGGCAGAGATTGAAACAGTTTGGAGGACTCAGAAGAAGACAGGAAAAGGTAGGAAAGTTTGGAACACCCTAGAGACTTGTTGAATGGCTTTGACCAAAATGCTGATAGTGATATAGACAATGAAGTCTAGGCTGAGGTGGTCTCGGATAGAGATGAGGAACTTGTTGGAAACTAGAGTAAAGGCCACGGTTGCTATGCAAAGAGACTGGCGACATTTTTGCCCCTGCCCTAGAAATCTGTGGAAGTTTGAACTTCAGAGAGATGATTTAGGATACCTGTCAAAGAAGTTTCTAACTGGCAAAGTGTTCAATAGGAAACAGCATAAAAGTTTGGAAAATTTTCAACCTGATGTTGTGATTGAAAAAAAAAAATTCTGAGGAGAAATTCAAGCCTCCTGCAGAAATTTGCATAAGTAATAAGGAACCAAATGCTAATGACTAAGACAATGGGTAAAATGTCTCCAGAGCATGGCAGAGACCTTTATAGCAGCCCCTCCCATCACAGACCTGGAGGCCTAGGAGGGAAAAATAGTTTCTGGGTCAGGACCAGGCCCGCTGCTCTATGCAGCCTCAGAACATGGTGCACTGCATCCTAGCTGCTTCAGCTCCATCCGTGGCTAAAAAGGGCCAACATACAGCTTAGGCCATTGCTTCAGAGGGTGCAAGCCCCAAGCCTTGGCAGCTTCCATGTGGTGTTGAGCCTGTGGGTGCACAGAAATCAAGAATTGAGGTTTGGGAACCTCCACCTAGATTTCAGAGGGTGTATAGAAACACCTGGATGTCCAGGCAGACGTTGGCTGCAGATGTGAAGGCATCCTGAAGAACCTCTGCTAGGGCAGTGCAGAAAGGAAATGGGGGGTTGGAGTCCCCACTAGGACATTGCCTAGTGGGTCTGTGAGAAGAGGGCCAACATCCTCCTAGCCCCAGAATGGTAGATCCACTGACAGCTTGCACTGTATGCCTGGAAAGGCTGCAGACACTCAACACCAGCCCATGAAAGTAGCTGGGAGGGGGGCTGTACCTTGCAAAGCCACAGGGGTGGAGCTGCCGAAGGCTATGGGAGCCCACCTTTTGCATCAGTGTAACCTGGATGTGAGATATGGAATCAAAGAGGATCATTTTGGAACTTTAAGATTTGCTGAATGCCTTGTTGGATTTCGGACTTACATGGGGCCTGTAACCCATTTGTTTTGGCCAATTTCTCCCATTTGAAACAAGTGTATTTACCCAATGCCTGTACCTCCACTGTATCTAGGAAGAATCTAACTTGCTTTTGATTTTACAAGCTCATAGGTGGAAGGCACTTGCCTTGTCTCAGATGAGATTTTGGACTTGGAATTTTGGGTTAATGCTGGAATGAGTTAAGACTTTGGGGAACTGTTGGAAGGGCATGATTGTGTTTTGAAATGTGAGGGCATGAGATTTGTGAAGGGCCATGGATAGAATGATAGGGTTTGGCTCTGTGTCCCCATACAAATCTCACCTTGAATCTTAATAATCCCCATGTTGCAAGGGCAGGACCACGTGGAGATAACTGAATCATGGGGGTGGTTTCCACCATGTTGTTCTCATGATCATAATGAGTTATCACAAGATCTGATGGTTTTATAAGGGGCTTCCCTCTCTGCTCACCACTCACTCTGTCCTCCTGCCCTGTGAAGAGATGCCTTCCTCTATGATTGTTAAGTTTCCTGAGGCCTCCTCTGCAATGCAGAGCTGTGAGTAAATTAAACCTCTTTCTTTATAAATTACCTAGTTTTGGGTATTTCTTCATAGCAGTTTGAGAACTGAATGAAATAAATGGCTACACTTGCTACTTCTGGCCTTGTGGTTTGGCTCCTCCAGCCCTAAAAGGAATTTATCAGGCCCTAGCTGGAGATAACCATGCTAGAGATTTTCCCTGCTGAAGAGCATGGACGTTCCTCCAAGAACTCACTCTAGAGTAGCCTTTTGCTTATTATAATAGTAAAAAAAAAAGCCCTGAGTGGAGGTTTTTTTGTTTTTGTTTTTTGTTTTTGACAGAATTTTGCTCTTGTTGCCCCGGCTGGAGTGCAGTAGCACAATCTCGACTCACTACAATGTCCACCTCCCCTCCCAGGTTCAAATGATTCTCCTGACTCAGCCTCCTGAGTAGCTGGGATTACAGGCATGCACCACAATGCCCAGCTAATTTTTTGTAATTTTAGTAGAGACGGGGTTTCATCATGTGGTCCAGGCTAGTCTCAAACTCCCGACCTCAGGTGATCCACCCACCTAGGCCTCCCAAAGTACAGGGATTATAGGCATGAGCCACTGTGCCTGGCCAGGTTGAGCTTTTAAATGCTAATAAGACATGCAACACGTGTACTACTAGCATTTACAACCGTGGAGCATGTGTGTTCAAAAGGAACTCAAACATGCTTGCAAATAACATCCCCTCATGCCCCTTCAAAACTAATCATGTAAGATTCTCATAAAGAGGGTCCCCTAGCACTAGCTGCTGCTGGCTCATTCTTTCAAGCAGATTCTGTCCCATCTCTCAGAGTGTACTGTCTCTTTAGATAAACACTACTGCTACTATTTTTGCAAACTGAACCAGCCTGGAGCTGTTTTTTACTTCACTCTAGGAACGTACTTTATCTTCCTTCAACAAAACCTGCTACTTAACTCTTGTTGCATCTCTTGGTTGAACTTTTTCTTCCAAGTTAGATAAGACCTGAGGATTCCCACGGTTCCTGGTAATAATATCACAAGGAAATAGTTAAAATTCAGACTATACATCTCTTTTCCTTTTTCTTCATTTAATAGTTAGGAATTTGAGCAAACTTATTCCCTGTAATCCACAGTTTCCTCATCTCCAAAATCATATTAATAATGGCACTTGCCTTATATGAAAGCCCTTAGTCTGATACTTAGTACAGTATATCAACTTAATCCAATTAATATAGATTGGCTGTGTCCCCACCCAAATCTCATCTTGGATTGTAGCTCCAATAATCCTCATGTGTCACGGGAGGGACCCAATAGGAGGTAACTGAATCATGAGGGCAAGTTTTCCCATGCTTTTCTCGTGATAGTGAATATATCTCATGAGATCTGATGATTTTATGAAGGGAAATTCCCCTGCACATGCTCTCTTGCCTGCTGCCATGTAAGACATAACTTTGCTCCTCCTTCACCTTCTGCCATGATTGTGAGGCCACTCCAGCCATGTGGAACTGTGAGTCCATTAAATCTCTTCGTCTTTATAAATTACCCAGTCTCAGGTATTTCTTCGTAGCAGTAAGAAAATGGGCTAATACACCAATCCTTCCTTCCTTCAACAGGAATTTTGATACCTTCACATAAGATTACCACACAGGATAAAATTGTATAATATATGGGATAGCATTTGTAAACTCTAAATTAGTACATACTCTTTAGAAATTATGATTATTTAGAATGCTTAAAACTTCAAGTGTTTACTTAATAAAAGTTAATATTTATTGATTCTTCAGCATGTGCCAAAGGCTTTTGAATACTTTGCATGCTTTATCTCATTTAAACCCTCAACAACCTATTGGGATAGATGTTATTAGTTATCTTTTACAGAAGAGGAAACTGTGGCTCAAATGTTGTTTAACTTGCTCAAGGTCATGTATCTAGTAAGCAGTTAAGTCACTGTTAAAATTCAGGCACTATGACTGCAGAGTCTGTCTTCCTAACAAATGTGCCATGCTACCTAAAGAATCATGGCATTTCCTGTCATTAACTACTATGATAATGGGCACTTTTGTTATTCCAATAAGCTTAGGCAATAAATATACTGAGCGTCACATAGGCAAGGCAATATTTAATAAGATCAATGAAATTGTTATGTAATAAATCAGAATGAAAATTTATATTTCATTATATATACTAGAAAGGCATATGTAATTGAAACTTGATTAGCTATAATGTATACAGTGAGTCTTCTCTTAACATCATCAACAGGTTTTGGACACTGTGACATTAAGTGAAAAAAGATTTAACAGAACCAATTTTATCATAAGCTACTTGATATAAACAACAGTCAAATTCCTACATCATATTTCTGGTCACAAATCATTGCCAAACTTTAAACTAGGGCTCAAAACATCTGTAGTATCAAACATTTAAATAAATGTGAGCTATACGTACGTTTAAGAAAGATTACCAAGCACAAGTAAGATTACTGTTCACATGCTTATTTCAGTTCAGAATTGCAGCTCAGTGTGCAAGGTAGAAATCAGCTGTGGACAGGATTTCTTCCCATTACAGGGTTTACACATGCACACCAACACTCACACAATCTGGGAACATTAGACACATGAATGAACCTAACGTGCACATCTTTGGGATGTGAGAGGAAATCAGAGTACCTGGATAAAACTCATGCAGACATGGGAAGAACATGCAAACTCCACACACTTCCAGCTCCAAACAGAAGAGATTATATCCAAAGGGCATTGAACAAAATGATGTTATTCAACTTGCTGTAATAGCTTTAATGAAGATTCTCATTTCATATTATTAAATAATATAAAATACTTAGCATTAGTAAAATACATCAAGTTGTGATAAAAAAGAGCAGGTAAACACAAATTTTAATACAAATTACTTAGTTTAAATACATATATTTGTAAATTTTGTTCTGCTATTGGAAGTTTCACACTTTATTGAATTGGAAGAATTTATTTCACCTAAAACCATACTGAAACAAATATCCGGTGATTAATAAGTCAATAAACAAATAGCCATATTCTGCCCATAAATAGAAACTGAACATTTGTACTTTAAAATGCAATTCTATCAAATTGCTTAACTAATGTGAAATACAAAGGAAAATATGCAATTAAGTCATTTTTACAACTGTCATAAATTTTAATGAATAGTTTTCAAAGTACACTCCATTTTATTTTAATGTTTAAAAGAATTTTATTTCTTCATTGTACACAGCATTCTTGCTTCAATAATTCTGTATTTTCCTTTTGAAAAAGCAAATTCTGTTACACTTTCATATTTGATTTCTGTTCATTCTATCTTATTTTTACAAATTAACCCCACATTCTTTCATAAACCTTAATTGTGCTACTTCTGTAAAATCCTTTATAATAATTTGAATCAAATCAGTATAAAAGATTACCAAGGGATATAGTCATCAGTCTATTTAAAGTCAACATGAAGGAAAGAATTCCAAGAGCAGTAAGACAAAATCATTAGGTAACCTACAAAGAAAAACCTATTAGACTAACAACCAACTTTTCAGCATAAACCTTGGATGCCAGAAAGGATTAGAGACCTATCTTTGACTTCCTTAAACAACAACTGTGGGCCAAGAATTTGACATCCTGCAAAACTAAGTTTCACAAATGAAGGAGAAATAAAGTCATTTCCAAATACTGAGGGAATTTGTCACTACCAAACATGCACTATAAGAAATGCTAAAAGGAGTTCTAAACCTCAAAATCAAAAGGCCAATATGCACCAAAGTAGAACCTCTTGAAAACTAAAAACAGAGTCTGTAAAACAATAAGACAATAAAACCAAAACTATCTAGGTAACAATTAACATGATGAAGAGAAGAGTATCTCACATCTCAATATTAATGGTGAATGTAAATGGCCTAAGTGCTCCACTTAAACAGAATGGCAGAATGAATAAAAGGTCATGATTCAAATATCTGCTTCTTCAATAGACTCACCTAACACAGAAGTATTCATATAAACTCAGGGTAAAAGAGTAAAAAAAGGTATTCCACACAAATGGAAACCTAAAGCAAGCAGGAGTAACAATTCTTGTATCTGACAAAACAGACTTCAAAGCAACAATGGTGAAAAAAACAAAACTGATCACTATATAATGATAAAAGGATCAATTCACCAAGAAGAATCACAATCCTAAATTTATAAACATCAAACACTAGAGTTCCTAGATTCATAAAAAGATTACTACTAGACCTAAGAAATGAGATAGGAAAACAATAATAGTGGGAGACTTCAATACACACCTGACAGCACTAGACAGATCTTTAAGACATAAAATAAATTACAGAGAAACAATGGACTTAAACGATATGCTAGAACAAATGAACTTAATGAATATTTACAGAACATTCTACCCAAGGTTTGCAAAATATACATTCTTCTCATCCACATAGAACATTCTCCAAGATAGACCATATGAAAGGCCACAAAACAAGAGTCAGTATATTTTAAAAAACTGAAATAACGTCTAGTATCTTCTCATACCACAGTGGAATAAAACTAGAAATCAACTCCAAAAGGAACCCTCAAAACTATACAAATACAAAGACATTAAATAATCTGCTCCTGAATGTCTGAGTTAACAATGAAATCAAGATGAAAATTATAAAAATCTTTGAACTGAATAATGATAATAATGACAATTTATCAAACCTCTGAGATACAGCATGAGCAGTGCTAAGAAAAAAGTTTACAGCACTAAATGCCTACAACCAAAAGTCTGAAAGAGTACAAATTGACAACCTAATGTCACAACTCAAGAAAGTGGAGGAACAAGAACAAAATAAACCCAAAGCTAGAAGAAGAAAAGAAATAACAAAGATCAGAGCAGAATGAAATGAAATTCCAAAAAAGAAAATACAATCAATGAAATAAAAAACTTGTTTTTTTGAAAAAAATAAACAAAGTAGACAATTGCTAGATTAACCAAGAAGAGATAAGATAGAAATAAGCTCAATTTAAAATGAAACTAGAGACATTACAACCAACACAACAGAAATAAAAAAGATCATTTGATACCACTATGGACACTTTTGTGCACACAAACTAGAAAATCTAGAGGAGATTGACAATTTCCTGGAAATATACAACCCACCTAGATTAAATGAGGAAGAAACAGAAACCTTGGACAGACCAATAGCAAGTAGTAAGACTGAATCAGTAATTTTAAAATTGCCAACAACAACAAAAAAGCCCAAGACCAGATAGATTCACAGCTGAATTCTACCAGACATTCAAAGAATAATTGTACCAATCCTACTGAAATTATTCCAAAAGGCTGAAAAGGAATCCTCCATAAATCATTCTATAAAGTTAGAATCACTTTGATATCAAAACCAGGGAAGGACATAACAAAAAAAAAAGAAAACTACAGACCAATTTTTCTGATAAACGTAGACACAAAAATTCTCAAGAAAATAGTAGTTAATGAAATCCAACAGCACATCAAAAAGCTAATTCATCATAATCAAGTAGGTTTCATTCCAGGGATGTAGGAATGGATTAACATATGCAAGTCAATAAATGTGATACATCACATAAACAGAATTAAAAACAAAAACCATATGATCATCTCAATAGATACAGAAAAAGCAGTTGACAAAATCCAGCATAACTTTATGATAAAAACTCTCAACAAATTAGGCATATAAGGGACTGACTTCAAAATAATAAAAGCCATATATGACAAACCCACAGCCAACATCATATTGAATGGGGAAAAGTTGAAAGCATTTCCCCTGAGAACAGAAACAAGACAAGGATGCTAACTATTACCACTCCTATTCATGTAATGCTGGAAATACGAGCTAGAGCAATTAGGCAAAAGAAAGAAAGGGTATCCAAATTGGAAAAGAGGAAGTCAAACTGTAGCTGTTTGCAGATGATATGATTGTATACTTAGAAAATCCTAAAAACTCCTCCAAAAGACTTTTAGATTTGATAAATGAATTAAATAAAGTCTCAGGTTACAAGATCAATGTGGACAAACACCAACAAAAACCAAGCTGAGAATCAAATCAAGAACACAATCCTTTTTGCAACAGCTGAAAAAAAAAAACAAAAACTAAAACTAAAAATACACTTAACCAAGCAGGTGACAGACCTCCTCAAGGACAATTACAAAACACTGCTGAAAGATATCATGAATGACACAAACAAATGGAAACACATCCTATGCTCATGGACTGGAAGAATTGATATCGTGAAAATGACCAAACTCTCAAAGCAATCTACAGATTCAATGCAATTCCCAGAAAAATACCAACATAATTTTTAATAGAATTAGAAAAAAGTACTAAAATTCATATGGAATCAAAAAACAGCCCAAATGTCCAAAGCAATCCTAAGCAAAAGGAAGAAATCTGGAGGCACCACATAACTAGACTTCAAATGACACTATAAGGCTGTAGTTACCAAAACAGTATGGTACTGCTATAAAAATAGACCAGTGGAACAGGATACAGAACCCAGAAATAAAGCCAAATATGTACAGTGAATTGATCTTTGACAAGACATACAAAAACATAAATTGGGGAATGGATACCCTATTTAATAAATGGTGCTGGGAAAACTAGAAAGCCACATGTAGAATGAAACTGGATCCCTGTCTCTCATCTTATACAAAAATTAACTTGAGATGGATCAAAGCCTTAACTATAAGACCTGAAACTAAAAGTTCTGGAAAATGTCAGAAAAACTCTTCTAGACTTCAGCCCAGGCAAAGAATTAATGACAAAGACCCCAAAAGCAAATGCAATAAAAACAAAAATAAATGAATGGGACCAAATTAAACTAAAAAGCTTCTGCATAACAACTGCAGTGATCAAGAGAAAACAAAAAAAAAGGGAGAAAATATTTGAAAAGTATACATCTGACAAAGGACTAGTATCCACAATCTACAATGAACTCAAAAAAAAAAAACGAACACAACAACAACAACAAAAAAGAGAAAAGCAAATAATCCCATTAAGAAGTCTACAAAGGATATAAATAAACATTTCTCAAAAGAAGATTTACAAATGGCCAACAAACATATGAAAAAATGTTCAACATCACTAATCATCAGAAAAGTGAAAATTAAAGCCACAATGAGATACCACCTTACTCCCGCAAGAATGGACATTATTACAAAATCCAAAAACAGGTGGGCCACAGTGACTCATGCCTGTAATCTCAGCACTTTGGGAGGCCAAGGTGGGCTGATCACTTGAGCTCAGGAGTTTGAGATCAGCCTGGGCAACATGGCAAAACCCCATCTCCACAAAAAATACAAAAAAAAAAAAAAAAAAAAATCAGCCAGGTGTGGTGGTGTGCACCTGTGGTCCCAGCTACTCCAGAGGCTGAGGCCAGAGGATCGTTTGAGTCCAGGAGGTCGAGGCTGCAGTGAGCCATGATCATGCCACTGCACTCTATTTTGGGTGAGAGAGTGAGAACTTGTCTCAAAAAGAAAAAAAGAAAAGTCAAGAAACAGTAGACACTGGTGTGGATATGGGAGAAAGGTAACATTTACACACTACTGATAGGAATATAAATTAGTGCAACCTCTATGGAAACAGTACAGCAATTCCTTATAGAGCTAAAAGTCTGATCTACCATCGACCCATCAGTCCCACTGCTGGGTACCCACTCAAAGGAAAGGAAGTCATTACAGGAAAAAGACACTTGCACACGTATGTTTATAGCAGCACAATTCACAATTATTGTTTAAGTGAAGAATCCTTATAATAATTCCTGTTCATGCGTAGCTGGTTTACATTATTATTATTACATTATTATTTTGGCAGGCAAACTTATAAAAGAGCATACATATACTGGGGATCATCATGTTTGTGTGGGTTAGTCAGTTTAAATTTTCAAGAAACACACATGATGGATTATTTCAGTTAATGGGGAGTTATTTTAAGGAGAGACCAGATAATAAAGATAATAAAAAGAAAACATTCTAAACATTACAAGCCCTAGGAAGAAGTGGTGTCCTACTCTTCCACATGCAGGTTATGATTCAGAGAGTAGCTTTGATGACCCATTTACAGTTCTGAGAATTGAGCCAAGATCCAATGCTTCTCCTTCTCTAGTCAATTCTTCATTCAATAATACAACAGTAAAAACAGTCTACTATTTACAGAATTTTAATGATTGTGGCTATAATGCAAAACCAGGTGCATTATACACAGCATTTTGTTCTATCAGAAAGAAACCATGGATAAAGGCGTATAAGTATGCCAGACATTTTCAATCTTGCTAGAAAAGGGTGTGAAAACAGAAGAAGTGATATAACGATTGTAGTAGTACTGTCTAATACTCTTCATCTAGGCTCTTACTTCTTCAACTGTCCCCTAAATGCTAATGTGCACCAGGGTTCTCTACTTGGCTTGCTCACATTATTCACCCTATCTGCATGATTACAGAAATTACATAGCTTATATTACCATCTGATATGGTTTGTATCTGTGTCTCCACCCAAATCTCATGTTCGTATGTAATTCCCAATGTTGGAGGTGGAGCATGGTGGGAGGTGATTGGATCATGAGGGTGATTTCTCAGGAATGGTTCAACACCATCCCCTTGGTACTGTTGGTCATGATGGTGAATGAGCTCTCATGAGATGCTGTTGAAAAGTGTATGGTACCTCCCCCAAACTCTTTTGCTCATACTTTGGCCCTGTGATATGTGTGCTCCCCCTTGTCCTCTGCCATAATTGTATGTTAACCGAGGACTCTCCAGAAGATAAGCAGATACCAGCAATCATGCTTCCTGTACAGCCTGCAGAACTGTGAACCAATTAAACCTATTTTCTTTATAAACTACCCAGTCTCAGGTATTTCTTTATAGTAATGTGAGAATGAACTAATAGACCAACTCTGGCAATTCTGGCAATTCAGAAATATGTATTATCAAATTAGACTTTGACAGAATTTTTGTACTATATATAAAACTTCTTACTGAATATCTGTGCCTGGATATTTCAGCATGTTAATTTAACATATTTGGACTTGAACTAATTTTTTCTCAAACCAAATTCTTCCTCCTCTTATATCCTCACGATTGATACAATCATCACAGCCTCAAATCTGAACAATGTCACAGACGTATTCTTCTCCTTCACTTGGGATTAATTCCTAAGTCCTATGAGTTTACTGTCTCTGGCTTTCCTGTCTCTCTGTACTATTGCTGTTGTCATAAGTGGGCCCTATTTCATCTCTTATTTAGATTATTGAGAGGCAATTAATATAGTTCTTAGGAACATGAGTTCTGTGGCTAGACAACTGGGTTTGATTTCCAGCTATACTATTTACTTACTCCGTAGCCTTCACATCTCTGTTTCTTAGTTTCCTAGACTATCAAAGACAAAGAATAATCATAGTACCTATCTCACAGGTTTACTCTGAGGAGTTAATGTGAATACATGTAAAGTGTTTAGAACATTGCCTTGACAGTTGAATAATGGCTTCATTAATTTTCATTTTGATTTTGCATTTCTCTTCTTGAATCCATCTCCAATCTGTCCAATTTTTCTTCCACACTGATGCACTAATTATTAATCCAAAACCAAAATTTGGCCTTCCCAAAGCCCTTTAGTTGATCTTCATTACTTGTACAACAATATTCTAAGCCTATTGTATGGCATAAAATGCCCTTCATGCTATGGCTCATGCCTGCGAATTCAGCATCAACTGTCAGTAACTGACACTTTAGTATAATAATATAACAAGGCTTTCCTATACATATCTTGCTGTGTCTTACCATGTGCTATTCTTTCCATGTGCTTCACTTTCTTCTCCCATCCCTCTGTCAAATTTCCTCTTAAGCTCTCTAATAAATCAGATTGATTTATGTGCTATCCCTTCAACTATTCTTTGTTCATTTCTTCCTTTGATTTTGTGTTCTCCCTTTCCTGAATGTGTATCTAAAAAAATTAAAAGGCTTATTTTAGGACTTCCTAGATTAACTGATGTTTTTAGTTATTCCTTGAATTATGGTTTTATATTAAGACAGGGATCTGTAAAACTAGGCAATTTCTGTTTTTATGTTCTCGTTGTGCTGTAATCAGTAGGAAGTTATTGAGGGGTTTGGAACAGCAAAGATACTGTAGTAAAATGTATCCATCAGGAAAATATGAGATAGATTAGAGCAGAGATTCCCAAACTCAATTCAAGGTTCCCTTCATGTTTCAGTAATTTTTTATAGCCCTCTTAGGCCAAAAAATACCTAACGATTCTATTAAGTAGACAGAAAAGTAATAGCCACAGAAGAGTAATAGCCATCAACAAATATCACCATGTTTCCCTTGAACATTTAAAATATCCCAAGGGGCATCTCAGTAAGTTCAATGTGGTGCCTCAATACAACTTGCTTATATTTCTTCACTACAAGACTAAAAGTATGTAAATAGGAAGACTTGCAACAGGAAGGTCATTTGGAACAGGAACTGACAAATTATGACCCATAGGCCCAATCTGATCTACTACCTGTTTTTGTAAACAAAGTTTTATTGAGACACATGTATTGTTTATGTACTGTTTTTAAGTTAGAACAGCACAGCTGAGTAGTTGAGACAGAGACCATATGGCAACCTGAAAATATTTTCTCTCTAACCCTTTACAGAAAAAAGTTTTCCGGCTCCCGATTTAGAAGGTTATTTCAATGTCAAACTGTGTTGTGGTAAAAGTATGAACCAAGGAGGCAGCCCTGGAAATTCAATGTTATTGTACTTAATTCACAAACATTTGAACATCTATGTTATGCCAGACTCTTTGGGAAAGCAATAAGAGATTTGTTATAAAGTTTTAATCCCATAGATCAAAATTTGAAATCATAGAAATTCCGGTCTAATATTTTTTCTTAAGCTCTCTTATTAAAGCATCTCAGGAAATTATATTTCCACCAAGGGTCAATTCCTTAATAATCACAATCCTTTCTATAGTCGATTAGCAATTAAGATAATTTTGAAATTTGTTCCTCTCATATATTAAAAGCCACAGCAAAGTTGATGTACTTACTGATATCTGCAAGAAAAAAGATTACACTCATCTTCACTGAGATTAAACAGCAAGGTTAATTACCAATATAGTTTTAAGTAATGGACAATAGAAACCCAGTTCAAAATAGTCTAATGGAGCAGCCTGTCATGATATAATATTAACTTAGGAGAAATTTTCTCTTTTCCATTAGGAAGTGTGCTTCTTTAACATATTCAGGCATAATTGAAATCATCCCTTTTCTATTTTAAAGATAACTTTAGAGATTGAAGATAACAGAATTAGCCCATAGAGCTGTCCTTAATTCTTACCCAATAAGTGAGTATCATTTATCACTCATGGCCCATTCACCCTCACTTCAGGGTTTCAAAAGTGCTTTGCAAATAATGTATCCAAACTGACAGAAATAATCTTAAGGGTTTTTCCCATTATTTGTATAGGGCCAAGCTGATACCTGAGTAAAATATAAATATAAATTAATAGGCATGGTAGATTAAGTTTGAATGTGAACCAATCTACTTTATATCCTTTAGAAATAGTCTATTACACATATAGACAATATGCATGTGTGAGAGAAAGAGATTAGAGGCAGATAGAAAAATACTTCTATATGTACTTTGCTATGAAAGTAAATTGAATAATAAAATTTATAATTTGGGGCTATAAATCCAATTAAAATTATGTATTTTCAAAAACTCAACAATTTTAACTTATGAAATCAATGACTTTTGTAACAGCATTTGCAGTAAATTATTACTTAATAGGTTTATATAGAGTTTTTTATTGTGTGAAAGATTTTCATGGCTTGTTTATTGGTAGAATGTTTCTTTTAAAAAAGCTTAAAACCTTTTATTTTTCATAAACCAAACAGTAATTTCATTTCTAAAACTTATCAATGGGTTTTGAAGTGATCTTTCTTGCCATTTTCTCATCTTTTCCATCTCTCCAAACACTGAGATATTCTAAATAAATTGTACTTTATTCTAAATAAATTGTACCTTTCAGTATCCTTATAATAATTCCTGTTCACACATAGCTTGTTTACATTATGATTTTGGCAGGCAAACTTATAAAACAGAATACATATACTGGGGATCATCATGTTTGTGTGGGTTACTCAGTTTAAGTTTTCAAGAAACATGCATGATGAGATTATTTCAGTTAATGGGGAGTTATTTTAGGAGACACCAGATAATAAAGATAAAAAGAACACTTAGTACACTATCTCTTAGCTGAAGTTGTTTTTTCACCCACTAGCAGCCACTTTGTCATCTGCAGTGTCTTTTCAACATCCCTAAAGCCCTCTCAGCTCTGGCTGCCTTTCCACAAACAGTGGGGGAATTCCACTACTACCCTCTTTTCCTCCTTCACCAATGCCACTGCTTTTGACTAGTATCACAAAAAAAAATCAGTTGCACTAGTGATTAAACAAACCTGTTACTTCTCATAGCTTTGATTTCCCTAAAATAGCTATAATGCAAATCATGTCCAGTTTCTTAGGAGCAATGAATCCAGCCATGACTGGGATTTTTTAATGAGTCATCAATCCTACTTTATTGGTTCAAAAACCTGAAACTTTGTACATAGTGAAGAGTCTTCTATTTGCTTTTAAAGCAAAATTTATCTGTACAGCATGGATGCCAGGAAATGCTTCTCTTCTCTTTTCTATCCTCTTTGAGTATAAAGCATATCTTGGGATACTGGATGCTGAATTAGCTGTATACTGGTTAAAAATCTTTAAGGGCATAACAAAAGTTGTATATATAAATGAAATTCTCAGATGAGGAGCAGCTGTTATTTATGTTTAAGTTGCTTTGGCACTTCAACTATATATTTTTATCTCATTTAATTATAGCTTTGAAAATAAAACCATCATCAAATAAAAAAAAATATCAGTTGCCTCTCTCTTTGCCTAAGATACTATAGGTTTCAGAAATTATGCAGATTATTATTTTTTAACCCAGAATACATTTCTAAGAAGATATTATAGTCCTTGCAGTTCAAGAAATCAGTAATTTATTACAACTGTTCACATGCTAGGACATTTTTTGAACATAACCTGAGTATCATACTATTTTGTACTAATGGTGAATTATTTATTCAAAATTATAACGTACCTTTGCAACTAATGTATCATTGTGGCTGGGTAAGGTGGTTCATGCCTGTAATTCCAGCACTTCAGAAGGCCAAGGTGGCAATATTGCTTGAGGATCTTTGGAGACTAGCCTGGGCAATATATTGAGACCAATCTCTACAAAAAGGTATTTTTTTTTGTTGTTGTTGTTTTGTTTTTTTGTTTGTTTGTTTTTACTTAGCTGGGCATGGTGGTTTATGCCTATAGTCCTAACTACCGGGAGGCTGAGATGGGAGAATCACTTGAGCCCAGGAGATCAAGGCTGCAGTGAACTATGATCATGCCACTGCACTCCAGCCTGGGTGAGCAAGACTTTGTCTCTAAAAAAAGATAAAAGAAAACATGTTTTTTATTGCTACAAACTACATTATTTAGTTTTAAAAAATGAGAGCAGCTAATACTGAAACTATTATTTAATCAAAGAACAGAGTATATTTTCAACAAATCGCCTTGAAAATTGAGAACATCAAGCTTCAAATTAGTCAGTTATCTTAGGTATACATTTTGCATTTGGATATGAGAAATACTTTTCAGTTAGATTTCATGATTGTGAATCAAAAGTTTTAATATAATAATGGTTTCTACAACGTAAGACAAAGCGAAAGCATCATGGAACAAAAATTGCTTAATTTACAAAATTATATTTCATCTTTATGCTAAATCTTGTGTTTCTTTTAATATATGACTTATAATTATGGTCCCTTTAGTGCGGTTCAAGTAAGACATTGACAAATTGAAGATACATTAAAATTATTTTTCAGAAAGAAAAAATATCACCTCTTATCGTATAAAATATATTGAAATTCCAGTTTTTACTTGAATTCTAAGCAAATACATAAAAGTGACTGGCTTTGTATTTTTAATTATACTTACGGCAGCAGACTTATTTGCCAAGCTTTCCAGTCACAACTTTTCACAACCATAGAATTCTAGACTTTCTTTTGAGAGAAGTCTTCTCATTCTGTATTTGGATAGAAGAATGGAAAGAGTTGTCAATCAACTTGTTTTGACATAAATCACACTCAAAGTTTGTTTTCATAATACAACTTTTGAGTTTTCTCTTCCTTCCCATTTTCTCTGATTTCACCCTGCTTTTAATCCTAATCCCTTTTTTGTTGAAGTAGTATGTTTAGCACACGCACACATACACACACACAATCACACAAGCTTAACACTGCTATTTTAAACGATTATAAATGCATTGTTCACCCAGTACTTTTCAGAGTAATGGAGTGCGCTGATGGAGAAGTTGTCTTTAGAACCAAGGAAATGGCTTCGATTTTAATAACAAAGTAATACTATTTGTATTGGAACAGCAGACATCGCTGCAGCTTAAAGTACAGCCAGTACTAATTCACTGCTCATTATTTATTTTCTAGAAGAAAAACTGATTTCACAGGTCTGATCCATCCACTTTAAGGATGGATTACTTCCACTTTTTGACTTATATTTTATTTGCAGGGATCTTCAATAATGATCTAAGGAAAAAAATAGCATTGTAGTTGTCAGAAAGTATAAATCTGTATGTCATTTAACAAAGAGCTTCTCAGTGCCTATTCTCAGTTTCAGTCTAAAGATCCTGTTCTGGGCCCTGAACAGTTAAACAAGAGTGACATGAAGACATATGGGAGGTGGTGCTTCCCGAGACTCCCAAACTTTATTAGTCTCCAGTATGTTGATCTCCTCAAAAATAAATATATTTCTTTGGTAACAAATGCCCTTTTATTTGAAAAATAATTGATTTTGCTTTTTCTTAGCGGAAGAACTAAAATTACAGTGAATAAAATATCAGTCACCTATTTATTTTCTTTGCATAATCTCTTTATCATTATGAGCTATCTAACATGGTGAGATTAATTTTCTTACATTTTACATATGTCATGCTGTTATCTTCTTTGAGGACTTTTGATGACTTCCCTTTCATCACAAGATAATGTAAAAACCCTGGACACAGCATTTATGACTTTAAAATACGACTTCAACTCTAAAACCATAACTTCAGACATTTTCTCCTCAAACATCATTAAGACAAAACTGTTACTGCTTTCCTTCCTTCCCAAACCTTTTATAAAAATTCTAATTGGTTCCAATTTGATCAACTGTTTTCCTCTTTTTATATGTTTGTACTTTTTCCCTCTTCCCATTTTTTTAAAGTCGTTTCTTTTTCCTGTAACGTATTCCATCTTCTTCTGAAGTCACCACAATTCCAACTAATCCTTCAGGGCACAACTTGTCTCATCTTCTTTATGAAACCCTCCTAGACTACAAAACAAAGTAAGTCTTCTTTCTTCTGTTTCCATCATAATCACACTTCCCAGTCATTTAAGAGCAATACGTGTGTCCAAAACCAACATTTGGGAAGGTGTAGCTTTATAGTATAAGAAGTCATAATGTTAATACAAAATATTGATATAATAATATTTATCTAGCAGCAATTTGTGGAGCAATATACTTTGTGTGGAGAACTTTTCTAAATGTTGGGTATAAAAGAATGATCAAAGAAGACCAAAAGCCCTGTTTTTGTGGAACTCATGTTCTGGTAAAGTGGATAATCCAAACATACATTATGTAAGTAAATTTCATAATATATTAGAACTTTTAGGGAAGAAATATATGATGCTTAATTTTATGTGTCAACTTGATTGGACCACGGGTGCCCAACTTTGGCCAAATATTATTCTAGATGTGTCTATATTGGGTGTTTTTAGCAGAAGTTTACATTTGAATCTGTAGACTGAGTAAAATAGATTGCCCTCTCCAATGTGGATGGATCACATCCAATAAATTAAAGACTTTTATCAACCAAAATAACTAAGTAAGAGAGAACTCCTCCTACCTGACTGCCTTGAGATAGAACATTGGTCTTTTCCTCCCTTCAAATCTGAACTAAAAAAAAAAAAACCAGCTTTTCTTAGGTTTCAAGACCGCTGACCTCTGGACTGGAACACCATCAGCTCTCTTTGTTCTCAGACCTTTGGAATCATGCTGGAACTACACCATTGGCTTTCCTTGGTCTCCAGCTTGCCTACTGCAGGTCTTAAAATTTCTCAGGCTCTATAATCATATGAGCCAATTCTTTATAATAAATATGTATTTATTACATCTATATATCTATACTTATATCTATATCTTGTTGATTCTGTTTCTCTGGAGAACCCTGACTTATATAGAGGTTAACCTAGGGCACTGGGAACCAGAAAGATAAAAGATAGATTGGGTCAGGTCATGGAAGGCCTTTAATTTACTTCTGTTAGGTGGTAGAAACATATCACAAGTTTCTAAGCAGCAGTTTTACAGGAAAAAAAATGTTTTAGGAAAATCTTATGCAAGAGTGGACTAGCATAAGAAAAACTGAGGTAGGGTGGTGATGAAGATGTGACCAGAGCAAATTCAGTGAAAATGGAAATGAGGATAACAGGGCCTGACAAGGCATTGGCTATAGAAGATCAAAAAATAATTCCAGTTACTGGTTTTAATCCTAGGTGAGGGTAAAGATAGTATTGCTGAGATTCGGAGACTGAAAGGATTTATTTTCTGGTCACAACCCTGCTGACCAAAACAGGATCTGGTCTAGACAGGTTAAAGTGAAGAAACTGGCAAGAACCAGCAGATGGCCATAAAAGTGATCCCTAGTTTCCCTCATTGCTCATTAGTATAAGGCATTCCCACCAGTGTCATGGCAGTTTACAATTGCCACCCCTTTCTTAGAAAGTTTTAAATAACTTGCCCCTCAATTTACATAGCTTTGCAAGGAGCAGTACTGTTTAGTAAAAATATTTCTGTCTAAGACCACTGGCTCATCCTTGAGTTCTTTCTTGGGTGAAGCCAAGAACCCTCCTAGGCTAAGCCCTAATTTGTAGACTCATCTGTCCTGCATCACTGTTATTCAGTGAAACCAGATGACTGAGAAAAATCTCAGAACAGAGGGAATAGATGAGTCCATATTTGCATATAGGCTGCAAACTGGGAGCCTATAAACCAAGCCCAACACATCAATTTTTTTTATTCATTTGAAAGGCTTTCTAAAATTCTAATTTCTTTTGTCAATTCAAAAAAAAATACGACTCTATTTTTAAAAAATCTATACTTTTGACATTTTCACATAACATAGGAAGAATGGCTCTTCTGTAATTTAACTATTAGTGGATTTGAGGATCAGTCACCTTTGTTAGACAACTTGTGAATACTGTCGCTTGCTACAGGCCCCTCTCCAAGACTATTACTGAAACTGAGGCAGAGTCAGGAGCCACCTTACAATTTTTTGCACTTTGTAAATATTTCAACTACAGCTGTGGATTGTGCGTATACCTTAGATTGTGAGTCCGAAAGACAGAGCCAGGGTTTTTACAAGCCACCTTAAATTGTGTTTGTTATGTGATTCAATTAAAGCTTTAATGGCTATAAAATAGGAAGATTAACTAAACCCAGTCCTGACTGACTTCAAATCCCAGGTATTTAGCAGGTGTCTTATCTTTTTTGAGCCTCAGATTCTTCATGGATAAAATGTTGTAATGGTACTAACTTCTCAGAGGGTGGTTATGAGGGTTTTATGAGCTATTGTGCAAAAGATGCTCAACACATTTTTTCAAACAATGACCAGGAAATGCTAGCCATAATGTCAGGACAGTCAAATCTCACATGTTACTACCTTGTAAAAACAAATGGAAGTAGCAAAGTTATAGTCTCCTAAACTGCAAGTCCTTCATGGGCTTACTTCTTGAGCAAGTTTTCTTTTGTCCATAAACACAAGCAATAAATAATTTTACTCATTTAAAGATAGAATAGTGTTCCTATGCTAAATCCATATCAATCTCATGAAAGCTTCTATATTTAATGGAATGTGGCATTTTAAAGCACTATACCACGCAACACTGTAGAAAATTTTGTCACAAAATTAGTCGGCTTGTTTATATCAGTTTATATATATTTATGGTGAATGCCAGGGACTTTTTGCCTGCTATTTCATTTTATTTGCATACTATGAGTGCAATTTAAAAATTCACATTGTGTTTTCAGCAAATAACAGATGTGGAAATTCAAGATGAATGTTTTATAGGCAATAAACAGCACTCATGTACACATAAAGTACATTATATTATTTTATATACAATAAGAACATTTGAAAAAAATGCTCATATCACCAGGAATAAAACAGATATTACAATATGTATTGAAATACTATTTTAATATTTGCATGAAATAATGGTCATCTAATAAAAATTTTGCAATACAGGGGGTTAAAAGAATTTAGAACATCTTAAAACTTGAATAAAAATCATTGTTTCTAATGTACTTTAATTTAATGAAAAGTCCTTTTCCACTTTAGGCTAACTTCTTTTTTAAGTCGAAGTAAGAGTATGGTTGATTTTCTTTCTCTAATGCATTCCTTTCTCTTGATTACCAAATAAAAGTTAGATGCTCTACATCTGGAAATGAAATTCCATTGTTTGCAAACTATCTTATTTTCAGACTTGACTTTAACAGAACATTCAAAGAGATTGTTTAAAAAAAGGTGCTGACACTGAATCGCAAGGCAATTTAATCTGAGTAGAGGTAGCTGAATTAGACTCATTAGCTTCAACTGGAATTGAACAGCCACCTTGGGAAAGCTTGTCCAAGAGAAAATGAGTATAGCTAAATTTAAGGCAAGGTGTAAGAGAATATCTGAAAGTGTAATGTTATGCGAAGTATTTCAGTATGGCCTATTAGTCACACCTAGAAGCCTGTTTTAAAAGTCTAGACAGACAATAAAAATAACTACAAGAGAAAATAAAGAGAGATTCTGGATGCCTCTGGGAATTTCTTTTAGTGGAGAAATGATTTAAACTAACCATAAACCACCTCTTCCACTTGCAAATAACTTTAGGATGGGTTAATTTTAGTGGAGAAATCACATTTAAATATTTTCTTAAAATGTGGCCAGATTACTCCTCAGAGCCTTTATTGCTTTACTTTGCTGTAGAACAAGGTACATTAAATATATATATATATATATATTTTTTTTTTCTTGGTCTTGCATTTCTTGCAGCCTTAATCTACTATTATTATATTAGAGTACTCTTGGTGTATTGTTATGTTATATGGGAGAGAAGGAACATTCTATAATCTTCTCATTAAACTCAGTCTTTTAGTGAACCTATACCTTGGGCTGTGAGCTTTACAAGTGTTCCTCAAATGGTATAACTTTTTTTTTTCCCTCCCAGAGTCTCCTATTTTCTTTCCTAGTGTAGGGGTCTAATCAATTTACTTGAAATCTTCACTCCTGTTGACTGTGATTTCCCCTGATTGTGGATAGGAAGGCTCTGGAGGGGACTTAAGTCAGAGGAATTCCATTTTCTCAGGATAAGGTTCTGGCTAATTCTTTTCCTCTGGAAAGTAGGCTTTTGTTATGGAGAAGGATCTAGGATCATTTCAGAGTGATAACTCTCTCTCTCTGCTAGAGCCACAGTGAGAGATTCGAGATCTTAACTGTGAGAACTAGTGGCTTTCTGAGAAAACAGTCCAGAAAAGTATGGGCTTCCCCCGAGATTGCAGCTCAGAAGTTTTTTATTCTCACACTAGTCCTCATCAGTCTATTGCATTCATCAAAGTTAGCATTTAAGTATTTTATTAGCTTCTGGCTCTAGCAGTTTCTGCTCCAGGTAAGCAGGTCTTGGCTGTGCCTCTTTGGACTCATCTGCCTCTCCAAATTTCAGGGTTGCAGGCTGCCTTATGATGTTAGCTATTTGGGATACAAGATAAGTCATTGATTTTCACTTTTTCCAGCTATTCTTGTGAGTAGGTAAGTAAAGACTTCGAGCTTTACATTTTGGAACTGAAACCAGAAGTAACCCCATCTATTTTAAAATGTTCATTATGATATTTTTCATACTAATTGTTGTGGCTCCTTGATCTAGCTTCATATACTAATATTCTTTCAAATTACCAATATTCTTCTCTTCTTTTTGAGCACACTACTTATTATTCCTATCTTAAATTCTTAACTCCTTCTATTTACTTTTATAAAACCCATATTTGTTTATTGTCATACTTCCATAGCAATGATATAAAACATGTGTGTAATATTTTTTATCCATAAGCTATTCTCACTTCCAAGTGTTCCCAAAAGTGAAGCTGGGTATGCTTATTAGGAGAAGATACTGAAACCCAGACTCTGATTTGTACCATATCTTTGAGAAAAGTTAAGGGTTTTGCCTGAGGAAAGGGTACTCTAGATACTGAAGTACTCAAATTCCTACCACCATATCTTCTAGCTCCTTCCCTCAGAGAACTTTGCAACTCCATCCCCCAGAATACTTCCTTAAACTTCAAAACGTACACCAGTTCATGGCCAGGTGTGGTGGTTCACACTTGTAATCCCAGCACTTTGGAGTCCGAGGTGGGCAGATCACCTGAGGTCAGGAGTTCGAGACCAGCCTGGCCAACATGGTGAAACTCTGTCTCTACTAAAAATACAAAAATTAGCCCAGTGCGGTGGCAGATGCCAGTAGTCCCAGCTACTAGGGAGGCTGAGGCAGTAGAATCTCTTGAACCTGGGAGGCAGAGGTTGCAGTGAGCCGGGATCTTGCCACTGCACTCCAGCCTGGGTGACACAGTGAGACTCTGTCTACAAAAAAAAAGAAAAGAAAAGAAAAGAAAAAGTAGACCAGTTCAAGGTTATAATCTTGATTTTAATTCACATCTTTGGGAGTAGAGAATGGAGAGAAGAAGAAAGTAGAAACTTTCAAGTTTAGCTGGTCTACCTGAACCAGATTCCCGCCCTGGCCAAGCTTTGGTGCTGTCTTGTTGTTACCCTAACAAAACCTGGGTGGCCTCAGCTGCAGCAACTGTTTTTTGTTATGTACTGGCAGGGTCAAACAACAATATGCCAAAGTTAATGTGGGAGGAACAAAAGAAATGCTCAAAAGCTGCACCCAACATAGCCCCTTATGTAGAGCCTCTTGATTTAGACTGCAAATTCTCCCTTATCACTACTGACTTATTGCCGGAAGGGTTTCTCAACATTTGATGTTAATTTTTCAGAATGCTGCTTTTTTCTCCTTTTTCGTCTTTTCTCTAGAGTTAAGCTTTAAACAGGGGCCAACAGCATAGGCTAGTTCCATTTTTATTCTACATTCAATTTAAATTTATTGAAATGGAAACCAGTCCCTTTGTCTAGACTGCCTCAAAATGGAGCTTTGCCTCTTTTGCCAGTGCTGATTTATTTCTAAAACATTGCTACTTAAACAATATCTGTCTTGAATAACATGATTCTATATTAAGGTGAAGTTACCTTGTGGAAGTCTTTTTTCCTGAAATATAGAGTACTCTAATGGTCAAGGCTCTATCAAATATTATTTGTATAAATTCAATAAATCTCTGAAATGAAGAAAGAAAATATGAAAGGATGATGCTTATCCTATAAACTACTTTTGCCTTCAGCATCATGTGGTATTTTCTTTTTTAAAATTTTATTTTAGGTTCAGGAGTATGTGTGTGTAAGTTATATACATAAATTGTGTGTCACAGAGGTTCTGTGTAGAGACTATTTTGTCACCTGGTAATAAGTGTAGTACCCAAAAGGTAGTTTTTTTGATAATCTCCCTCCTCTCACTCTTAACCCTGAAGTAGGCCCCAGTGTCTGTTTTTTTCTTATTTGTGTCCACATGTTCTCAATGTTCAGCTCCAACTTATAAGGCAGAACATGTTGTATTTATTTATTTCTTCTTGTGTTAGCTAGCTTAGAATAATGGGCTCCAGTTCCACACATTGCTGCAAAAGGTGTGATCTGATTCTTTTTCATGGCTGTTTAGTATTCCATGGTTTAAATGTACCACATCCTCTTTACCCAGTCTACTACTGATGGGTCTTTAGGTCGATTCCGTGTCTTTGCTATCGTGAATAGTGCTTCAGTGAACAGGTACGTGCATGTGTCTTTACCTTAGAATAATTTATAATCCTTTGAGTATATACCCAATTATGGTACTGCTGGGTTGAATGGTACTACTGTTTTAAGTTCTTTGAGAAATCACCAAACTGCTTTCCACAATTGCTACACTAATGTACATTCCCATCAGCAGCGTATAAGCATTCCCTTTTCTCCACAACCTCACCAACATATGTTATTTTTTGACTTTTTAGTAATAGCCATTCTGATTGCTGTGAGATATGTATGTGTATGTGTATATATACATGTATATGTATATGTATATGTTTTAAGGAAGGGGTCCAGTTTCAATCTTCTGCATATGACTAACCAGTTATCCCTGCACCATTTATTGAATAAAGGGTCCTTTCCACATTGCTTGTTTTTGTCAACTTTATCAAAGATCAGATTGTTGTAAGTGTGTGGCTTTATTTATGGGCTCTCTATTCTGTGCCATTGGCCTATGTGTCTGTTTTTTTTGACAGTGTCATGCTGTTTTGGTTACTGTAGCATTGTAGTATAGTTTGAAGTCAGGTAATGTGATCCCTCCAGCTTTGTTCTTTTTGCTGAGAATTGCATTGGCTATCTGGGCTCTTTTTTTTGGTTCCACATAAATTTTAAAATAGGTTTCTTTTTGCTAATTCTGTGAAGAATGTTATTGGTAGTTTGATAGAAATAGCATTGAATCTATAAATTGCTTTGGACAGTATGGCCATTTTAAAAATATTGATTTTTCCTATCCATGAGCATCAAATGTTTTTTTTTAAATTTTTTTGTGTTATTTCTGATTTCTTATTTTTGTGGATACTGTGAATAGGATTTTGTTTTTGACTTGGCTCTCAGCTTGGACATTGTTTATGTATAGAAATAATAATTTTTGTACATTGCTTGTGTATCCTGAAACTGGGGAAGCTGTTTAACAAATCTAGGCATTTTGGGGCAGAAACTATTGGATTTTCTGGGTATACAATCATATCTTCTGCAAACAGATAGTTTGACTTTGTCTCTTCCTATTTGGATGCCTTTTATTCTTTCTCTTGAGTTATTGTCCTGGCTAAGGACTTCCAGTCCTATGCTGAATGGGAGTGGTAAGAGAGGACTTCCTTGTCTTGTTCTGGTTAACAAGGAGAATGCTTCCAAGTTTTGTCTGTTCAGTATGATGTTGGCTATGGGTTTGTCATAAATGGTTCTTATTATATTGAGGTATGTTCTTTCAATAACTAGTTTGTTGAAGGTTGTAAACATGAAAGGATGTTGAATTATATCAAGTTTTTTCTGTGTCTATAGAGATGATCATGTGGTTTCTCTTTTTACTTCTGCTTATGTGATAAATCACACTTATTGATTTGCCTATGTTGAAATGTCCCTGCATCCCAGTGATAAAGCCTACTTGGTCATGGTGTTTCAGCTTTTTCATGAGCTGCTGGATTCAAATTGTCACTGTTTTATTTAGGATTTTTGCATCTATGACCAAGGATATTGATCTAAGTTTTCTTTTTTTATTGTGCCTCTGGTGAGTTTGAGTTTTGGTTTCAGGTTGATGCTGGCCTCATAGAATGAACTAGAGAGAAGTCCTTCTTCCTTCTTCTTCTTCTTTTTTTTTTTTTTTTTTGAATATTTTCAGTAGGAATGGTACCAGCTCTTCTTCATACATCTCATAAAATTTGGCTGTGAATCCATCTGGTCCTAGGCTTTTTCTGGTTGGTAACATTTTTATTACTGATTCAATTTCAGGACTTGTTATTGGTATATTGAGGGATTCCGTTTCTTCTTGGTTCAATCTTGGGAGGTTGTATGTTTCCAGGAATTTCATCTATATTTTCTAGTTTGTGTGCATAGAGGGGTTCACATTAGTCTCTGAGGGCATTTTTGTTTTTCTATGAGGTTAGTGGCAATGTCCTCTTTGTCATTTCTCATTGTGTTTATTTGGAACTTCTGTCTTTTTTCTTTATTTGACTACTTAGTGGTCTATCAATCATATTCATTATTTCAAAACACAAACTGCTGACTTCATTGATCTTTTATATGGTTTTTCACATCTCAGTTTCCATCAATTCAGCTCTGATTTTTAGTATTTCTTGTCTTCTCCTAGCTTTGGGGTTGGTTTGCTCTTGTTTCTCTAGTTCTTCTAGGTGTGCTGTTATGCAATTTATTTGAGGTCTTTCTAATTTTTTGATGTAGAGGTTTAGCACTATAAACTTACCTCTTAACACTGCTTTAGCTGTCTGCCAGAGATTATGTTAAGTTGTAACTTCATTCTTATTAGTGTCAAATAATGTCTTAATTTGTGCCTTAATTTCATTGTTTACCCAAAAGTCATTCAGGAGCAGGTTAATTTCCACGTAATTGTAGTTTTGAGCAATTTTCTTAGTATTTACGTCTATTTTTATTGCACTGTTGTCTGAGAGTGTGTTTGGTATGATTCATTATTTTGAATTTGATGAGGATTTTTAATGTCTATTGTGTAGTTTAATTTATTTTATTTTATTTTAAGACAGTCTTGCTCTGTCACCCAGGCTGGAGTGCAATGGCGCGATCTCGGCTCACTGCAACCTCTACTTCCCAAGTTCAAGCGATTCTCCTTCCTCAGCCTCCTGAGTAGCTGGGATTACAGTCATGTGCCACTACGTCCAGCTAATTTTTGTATTTTCAGTAGAGACGGGGTTTCACCATGTTGTCCAAGCTGGTCTCGAACTCCTGACCTTGTGATCCACCTGCCTCAGCCTCCCAAAGAGCTGGGATTACAGGCATGAGCCACTGCACCCAGCCTGTGTGGTTGATTTTAGAGTATGTGTCATGTGCAGATGAAAAAATGTATATTCTGTGGTTTGGGGGTACACAGTTCTGTAGATATCTGTTAGGCCCATTTGGTCAAGTGTGGAGTTCATGTCCAGAATATCTTTGTAAGTTTTCTGCCTCGATGATTTGCCTAATACTGTCAGTAGGATCTTGAAGTCTCCTACTATTATTGTGTGGTTATCTAAGTCTCTTCATAGGTACCTAAGAACTTGCTTTATGAATCTGGGTTCTTCTTTATTAATTACATATATACTTATGATAGTTGTATGTTATATATCTATATATATAAAACTATATATATACATATATACATAGATAGTTGTATGATACATACTTATGATACATATATACTTCTTGTTGAATTGAACCCTTTACCAAAATGTAATGCCTTTGTCATTTTTATTGTTGTCTTAATGTCTGCTTTGTCTGAAATTAGAATAGCAACCCCTACTTTTTTCTGTTTTCCATTTCCGTGGTAGTTTTTCTCCATCCCTTTACTTTGAGCCTATGGGTGTCATTGTTAGTAAGATGGGCTTTTGAAGAGAGCATACAGTAGGGTCTCACTTCTTTATCCAGATTCTCACTGTATGCCTCTTAACTGGGGCATTTAGGCCACTTACATTCAAGGTCAATATTGATATGTGCAGATTCAATCCTGTCATCATGTTGTTAGGTGCTTCTTATGGAGCCTTGATTGCATGGTTGCTTTATAGTGTCCATGGTTTATATACTTAAGGTATGTTTTTGTGGTGGCTGGTAATGGTCTTTTATTTTCATATTTAGCACTCCCTTGAGTACCTCTTATAAGGCAGGTGTGGTGGTAATAAATTATCTTAGCCTTTGCTTGTCTGAAAAGGATCTTATTTCTACTTTTCACTTACAATGCTTATTTTGGCTGGATACAGAATTCTTGGTTGGAGTTTCTTTTCTTTAAGAATGCTGAATATAGGCTCCAATCTCTTCTGGGTTGTACAGTTTCTGTTGAAAGTTCTGCTGTTGGGCTTCTCTTTGCAGGTGACCTGTCCATTCTCTCTAGCTGACGTGAATATTTTTTCTTTCATGTCAACCTTAGAGAACCTCATGATGATGTGTTTTAGGGATGGTTGTCTTGTATAGTATCTCACAGGGGTATGCTGCATTTTCTGAATTTGAATGTTGGCCTCTCTAGTGAGGTTGGGGAAATTTTCATAGATGATATCCTCAAATACGTTTTCCAAGTTTGTTGTATTCTCTCCCTCCCTTTCAGGGATGTCAATGAGTCATAGATTTGGTCTCTTTGCCTAACCTCACATTTCTCGGAGGTTTTGTTTATTTTTTATTATTCTTTCTTTATTTTTGTCTGAGTTAGTTTGGATAAACAGTCTTTTAGATCTGAGATTATTTCCTTAGCTTGGTCTTTTCTGCTGTTAATACTCTGTTATTACTTGTGGTTGCGTTCTGTAATTCTTGAAGTGTGTTTTAAGCTCTATCAGATCAGTTTGGTTCTTTCTTATAATGACTGTTTTTTTTTTCAATTCCTGTACTGTTTCATTGTAATCCTTACATTTCTTGGATTGTGTTTTGACTTTCTCCTGAATCTCGATGATACTCATCCTTGTCCATATTTTGAATTCTGTGTCTGTCATTTTAGCTATTTCAGCCTGTTTAAGAACCTTGCTGGGGGACTAATGTGGTTATTTGAAGGAAAGCAGACACTCTCTTTGTGTTCCCAGAGATCTTGTGATGGGTCTTTCTCATCTGTGTGGGCTGGTGTGCCTTTAAATGTGGTGTTATTTGTGTATAGTCAGTTGACTTTGTTTCTGGATGTTTACAGAGGGCCAAGACTTTATGCAGAGTCTTTAGTTGTAGCTGAATTCTTGTCCTTGGTTTTATGAGGGGGTGTATTAGCAAAGTATTTTTGGTATTGAAGTTTCAGCTATGATCTGGTATTTTCTTAAGTCTAAATTTAAACAATTTATGTGCACCGTATTCCAATTTATTTAGCAAATGACGCTTAAAATAATTTTTGTTTTCCAACATTACACATAGCTAATAGAATGCCTCAGTCAACAATATAAAGATTCTAGTAAATCTCACTTTATATGTTAAGAATATAACAAACATACCAAAATATTTCTAATAATTAACATTAGATAAAATAATCACCTTTTTAATTTAATAATTGCTTTTAATAGTCTCTCAAAATTTTAGACACCCGTAACCTCCTTAAAAACCACAATTAACTATTGTGTTATTAATGAATACAATAAAAGACAACAGTTTTAATAGGTTTCTGGTATTTATCTTTGCATATATTTGTAGTGTTTTCTTGCTTACTAGAAGAGATGGTCTCTGAACTCATTTCTGTTAAACTTCACAAGTTTTTCTTTCTTGATTTTCATATCTATTCTTGATCAAGAAATTCAATTGTTCCAATTAGTGGGAGAAAAATTCAAGAATGTCAAAACAAATAGTTAAAAAGAGTGTATTATTGTATCTCTTAATTTACAAAGGTCTCTCACCTATTTCTCAGAGCAAGCAACTTCAGAAAATAAATCCAGTGCTAAATTTCCCTGTTGATTCTCTACTAGATTCACTACTATAAATCGATTATGTTCGAGCATGTGTCTGAAAGTTGATCCTATAAGACGAAAGGTTAAAGAGTGAATCATTATCTAACACACTTGAGAGAGTTTTAACAGTTAAATTTTATAATCTAAGGAAGGATGGATGCTAAGAATAAAAGGAAAGAATAGTACCAGTTTATAAGCAAATGCTTTAAACTGGTTTTATTTAACTAAGTTTTCATGTCATTATAAGAAAGATCTAGCTAAAAAAAATAAGTCCATAAAATTTCACATACAAAATAGAAAATTGTGGATTAGGCTTATTCCCTTTAGCTAAATAATTCAATAGCTATCATTTTCTTCTGGTTATGATTTAGTGGTAAAATATACATTGCCTATGATCTTCATTTATTCCTTGAGCTTCTACTGTATCTCAAATAAAGCCCTGAGAATTTAAAAATGAATTTGTCAGTGTATTTGAGGTCCATTGATTGAGGCAATTAAGCAAATGGGTAATATTGAACTAATAAAAATTATACAAAAATATGGCCTTGCCATTAATCAGGCTGTGATAACAAACACTCTCAAATCTTTCTGCAAAGTTAACAAGAAACAATGTTTCTCTCAAGTTGATGTTGTAACATTAAAGTGTCGTAATTATCCACTTTTTAAAAATCTTTAAATTTTTAAAATTTTTTTCTTTTTCACAGACAGGGTCTAGCTCTGTCACCAACCCTGGAGTGCAGTGGCACAATCATAGCTCACTGCAGCCTCAAACCCCTAGGCTCAAATGATCCTCCTGTCTTAGCCTCCCAAGCAGCAAGGACTAAAATTATCCTCTTTTTTCAAGTAACTACTGCTTTCCTCTTTTTTCAAGTAACTACTGCTTTCTTGTCAACAATGTCCCTGACCTTGCTTGATATATCTCTATCAAGAATACTAAGATACTCAGTATGAACCTTTCATTGCCTCACAAAAGCAACAAATCCAGACCTTATTTCTGCAAAACATCTGGACTCCTCAGAAATATTTACTGCCAGACCAACCTACACAAAAACCCTTTTTTACTACATCAGATGTCCTATAGCTCCCATAGACAATGTTCTCCCTTGTTGCAACAAGTAAATAAACTTAATTTTTTGTTTTTAAATAAATTTTGTTGCCTATATTTAAGATATACAACATGACTCTCATGTTCCTTGCAGCATTATTCACAATAGCCAAAATACTGATTATAACCTAGGTGTCCATCAATGGATTAATGGATAAAGAGACTAAGGTATATAGACAAAATGGAAGGTTATTTAGTCTTAAAAAAGGAAGAGATTATGTCATTTGCCATAACATGGAGGAACCTGGATGACATTATGCTGAGTAAAATAAACCTAATATTTTGGACTGTAGATTGCTTCTGACGGTTTTCATTAGATAGGCTTTATCGATAGTGAAATGAAATGAAATAAAATGCTAACATCTCTTTTTAGCTGTTAAACAATATGGCTTCTATCATATATTTCTTTTCTCATTTTTATATTTTATATTACAGAAAGCATAAAGAAGGACACAAAAATGTTTTGATTATTTTAAACTCTTTATCACATGGTCCAAAATCACATAAATATTAGAAAAGGAAGCTCTCTTGGAATTATCATAAAGAAATTATGACAGATTAAAGCAGAGAAAATATTAGCCAGGAAATCAAAGTATTCTGAGTAGTTTATAATTGAAATACAAAGTAATTCACAATATAAGTAACATATTAGATGCCAATTATATCATGTTGACATGTAAGAGAGTCAACCATATACAAAACTTTTACTTGTAAAAAACACTTTAATATTTAATATCTTTTTATTTAACCAAATTTTATAGAAATGTTTACATTTTATATAATCCTATTTCTTACATGGTTGAGAAACAAAAAATGATACTGGTTATGGATAAAACACTAGATTGGCAATTGGTTAGAATGATAAATTTTCATTTCACTAGATTTTCATTATTTATGTCCATGATTATTTATCTTTTTCATGCAGTTTTAAGCACTTATTACAGGTCAAGTGTGGTGAAAGATACTGAATAAACAAAAAGGGATGACCTAGGATGGTCACAGTCTTGGAGGAAGAAAATAGAAATATTGCAGTGCCATATGCTGAGCATGAAATTACTTTTATAGAATACTGTGTAGTTGCAAATGATTCCAAATCAAAGTTTTGGGGGCTTTGAGGGAAGGCTTTGCTACTAGGTGATATCTGAAAAAGTTCTATCTGTACTACCTAAAAGAATAGCAATATGGATAGCTACAGTGCTAATAACTGTCATTCACCAAATGCTTTATCTGTGGTCTGTACTGTGTTATACAAAGAGGGTTTATATCTTGTTAATCCTCATGAGATAGTTATTATTCTGGTGTCTTTTGTAAAAATGAGAAAATGAGGTTTTTATAGGTTAAATATTTTATATTTGTTCAAGGTTACAAAGAGAGATGGAGTCAGGACCTTAAGTTAGCTTTTTTCTTACCAGAGTCCACATGCCTTTTCAATATTAATATCAAACATTATATACAACTAGTGAGTTCACTACCTAGAAGAAGCTTTACAATGCTGTTTTTTAAAAATATGTACTAATATTTGTAAAAGAAATAGACTGCCATGCATTTCCAGATCAGGGGGATATGGTTTAAATGAGGAGATTTTTTGCTTACTGTCAAAAAAGGGTAAAACTAACAGCACCCAGCTATAAAGTCTGAAAAGGAGACGGAATAATGAACACTGGGGAATAGTGAGGGAGGGTAAATGTGTCTGTGTGTGTGTTATTGGAGGGTTTCCTACGTCCCCAAAGTGAATCATTAGACAAAACAAAAAATAAACTTCACCTATTTAAGGGAAGTTATTTTTCTAGGGCAGCATTTCTATAATTGGTTTCCCAGAATACTCTTTCAATGAGATACTAGGGGAGGGAATGTGGAAAGAAAGAAGTGAATGTTTCTCTGGTCAAATGCACTTGGCAAATACAGTGCACTGTTAGCCATTCACAAATCTCATAAACACGTTAGAGCCTTCAAAAATTTCAGTTAACTTGGTATAACTGAACTTGATGTAACCCAGTACTTAACAGCCATTCCATAATTTTTCAGAGTTGGTGGTATTAGTTACTACCAACACACTTTGAGAAATGTTGGTTTATGGACACAGGAATATGTTCAGAGATTAAGAAACAAATACAAAATTCTAATTCTTTTTTTTTAATCAATGAAAGATTTTAATTCACTTGTAGTTTTCTAATAAACGTAGCCTTTGAAAAATGTGCTTGAGGTTTAAATTTTTTAAATTGCATATTTAGGCAATAAATGCCTCTGATGAGAGCTAGAGATCTAATAAAAATGGACCCGTTCTGGAATAAGCAAGGAGTAAATTAGTAAATGTGCTATGTTCTCCCCTCCTGAGGACAGAAGGCTGGCTATAAGCAAAACCTACACAGACACTCAAATTATGGTCCTACACATTACAGTACCATTTTATAGTGAAATATGATATAATTCATGATAAATAAGTTCATTCTGATGTTTTTATTAATCCTTTTTAAAATTCTCCTTGAGATGAATTTTGGATTCCAGTGCAGGCCTGAATTTCACAGACGTTAACTCTATTAGGAAATCCTGTGAAAAGTTAACAGAAGGATTTATCTTAAGAGGTACATTGGGAAAATTTCATTTTCTTCTAGCTGCAGACTGGAAATGAAATGATAGTGCTATATCTTAAAATAAGTCAATGGAAAAACGACATATAAAAGAATTATTTTCAGTAGTTTGAATTCAAATTTAGATAAACCTTAACTGAGTATGCCTTTGTAGTGTGCATTTATGTTTATAAACTAGTAAATATACATTGTAATATTAAAGTAGAAGTGTTGCGATTTTTCCAAATAGGTGATTATGTAAAGTTCTAGATTATTATTTTTTTCATTATTTTCCTAGTACTTAGATTTGGCTAGTGCTTAATGATTTCCTTTTTCTAAAAAACAATAAGAATGAGTTGGCAGGAGCTCCTCTGCCAAATGATTATTTAAATGCTGTTTTGAACTGTGTAAAAGCACAGGAGACAGGGGCCTAATTTCCTCCAAAATGTATATGTAGGGCACAGAGAAAGCACTTGGAATATGACTTCAATTACTTAGATAAAATTCACTTAAATGGTATTTGTGTGTGTGTATATATTCACATATATATAATATACACATATTATATGTGTATATGTGGTGAATATATGTACATGTGTTGCATATGTGCATATATATGTATTTATAAGTGTGTACACATGCACATATACACAAACACAAATAAATACAGAACTACGTTTTCTCTATGTCATGATGCCCAAGTACATACCAATGATAAACAATCTTATTTCATCATTGAACTTATCTCAAGGGTTGGCAATTTAACATGGACAGTGAAAGCTTTTTTAATATTGCTTAAAATACAAGACCAAATGTAAATCCAGTGTATATCTGTCACAGTTGCCATTTTCATTAATGAATATTAATCTAAAATAAAACCAAGAATATATGATTTTATAAAGAACCTTCATTTAATTTCACATTATTTGGGATTATTTTACTATTTAATTGAAAACAAAAGGCCGGGAGGGGTGGCTCACACCTGTAATCCCAGCACTTTGGGAGGCCGAGGCAGGCAGATCACAAGGTCAGGAGTTCGAGGCAGGCGGATCACAAGGTCAGGAGTTTGAGGCCAGCCTGTCCAACATGGTGAAACCCTGTCTCTACCAAGAATACAAAAATTAGCCGGGCGTGGTGGCACGTACCTGTGGTCCCAGCTACTTGGGAGGCTGAGGCAGGAGAATCGCTTGAACCCGGGAGGCAGAGGTTGCAGTGAGCTGAGATCGCAACACTGCACTCCAGCCTGGGCGGCGGAGTGAGACTCTGTCTCAAAAACAAAAAAAAGAAAAAAAGAAAAAAAAAGAAAATGAATCATTTTTAACACATTTCTAAAGCGAAAGGTCACTTTTCTGAAATTTTATGAAACAAAAAAATCATTAACGAGTATATAGATTTCAATAGAGCATGGTGATTAAATTAAATTTCTTAAGTACATTTTCTTTTGCCAGCAATATATTAGATACAGAAGGCACAGGGGATTTAAGCAATTCAAAATACTTTTGACAAGGTATTTCAATGACTGGCAATGTAGTAAATTTAAGGACAAATAAGTAAAACATGCATAATTAAATTCTCACTAAGAATACAAAATGTTACATAGATTTGAAATAAAATTTCATAGAAGATATATAGCTGATACCATTTCAGAGATGCTATTAACAACTGTAGTAAAGAAAATTTGAACTTGTAGGGAAAAAATAATAACAGGCAAAATAGAAAATTATATGGTATATGTGGAAGGCATGAGCTGAGCTGCTGTCATGAAAAGGAAACGACAAAAAGTATTTCTATGAAGACAATGAGTATTACAGTTACATTCTTTATATTTATTTGAAGAGAAGTTACTGATGGTAGAAACATAAGGTACATTGCAAGATGCATTGGAAGGAGAGGAAAAAGCACTGGAATGGAATTTGTAGAGGCCAGAGCAGGCAGTCAGTAACCTAAGAAATATGTGGTAAGGAATTAGACCAGGAGTATGGTAATTCAACAAATAATTATGAAAGGACTCTGAAAGCTAAAAGGAAGAAGATAGATTATCTAGGAATCTTTGGACTTAAGGGATGACCGTGTGATGAGTTCCTTGGGTTGTGTTTTTGTTTTTTGTATGCTATATTAAGCTGGGTGCTAAAATCTGCAAACCTGAACAACAAACAAGCATAGAAAAACAAAAATGAAACAAAATTCTGCTGTCTATGACCAAAGAGGCAGGCCAGCAGTGACTATATGGGAAGATCTATCACCCAATGCCCACCTAGGGCAGCAGTAACAGATCTGCAGTAGCAGCAGCAGGGACCTGCCCACACGTGGGGCAATCATGAGCCAGATTTACAACTGCACCAGCATAAGTCATTTTGGAAAAAGACTCAACCATACCCACAACCAGTGGTAATGGCAAGCCTGACATGTTAGCACCTATGTCACAAAAGAAATGGTGTCTTCTAGCACTCTAATGATGAGAGCAAGTGACCTACATCTATTTTTTTCTGAACTTCTCACCCATTAGCACTGGACAACCCAGATAGCACTTGTTGAAATGAACAAGAGCCCCAATAGCTTCATAAGAATGAAGCAGACCAAAAATTATTGCAAGACCTCTGAAACTACAGTTCATAAAAATAGATTTACATGCTAAGCCTATATAGGGTGGCTAACTGTTAAAATAAAAGATTTAAATAGGATCAAACATTTCTTAATACCCCAAATGTCTAAAATACAATTTAAAATATTTTATTTTTGTATATGTATATACTTGTTTTATCTTTGTATATTTTGTATATAATATGTTTATATAGAGAGAGGTATCTAGCTATATATAGGTATATATTATAGAAATCTATATCTATATATATTAAATACCAAGAATCAGAAAAAAACATAACTTGAATGAGAAAAGACAATCAACTAATGTTAAAACTATCAGATGTTGAGATTGTCTATCAAGATTTTTAAAGCATCCCTGTGGTTCTGTTCATTTGTAATTGCTTGTTGCTTCAACAATTATAAATTATCTTGAAGCTTTTGTTGCCATTGCTTTTGGTGTTTTAGACATGAAGTCCTTGCCCATGTCTATGTCCTGAATGGTATTGCTAGGTTTTCTTCTAGGGTTTTTATGGTTTTAGGTCTTATGCTTAAGTCTTTAAACCATCTTGAATTAATTTTTGTATAAGGTGTAAGGAAGGGATCCAGTTTCAGCTTTCTACATACGGCTAGCCAGTTTTACCAGCACCATTTATTAAATAGGGAATCCTTTCCCCATTTCTTGTTTTTGTCAGTTTTGTCAAAGATCAGATGGTTGTAGATGTGTGGTATTATTTCTGAGGGCTCTGTTCTGTTCCATTGGTCTATATCTCTGTTTTGGTACCAGTACCATGCTGTTTTGGTTACTGTAGCCTTGTAGTATAGTTTGAAGTCAGGTAGTGTGATGCCTCCAGCTTTGTTCTTTTGGCTTAGGATTGTCTTGGCAATGCAGGCTTTTTGGTTCCATATGAACTTTAAAGTAGTTTTTTCCAATTCTGTGAAGAAAGTCATTTGTAGCTTGATGGGGATGGCATTGAATCTATAAATTACCTTGGGCAATATGGCCATTTTCATGATATTGATCCTTCCTATCCACAAGCATGGAATGTTCTTCCATTTGTTTGTATCCTCTTTTATTTCATTGAGCAGTGGTTTGTAGTTCTCCTTGAAGAGGTCCTTCACGTCCCTTGTAAGTTGGATTCCTAGGTATTTTATTCTCTTTGAAGCAATTGTGAATGGGAGTTCACTCATGATTTGGCTCTCTTTGTCTGTTATTGGTGTATAAGAATGCTTGTAATTTTTGCACATTGATTTTGTATCCTGAGACTGCTGAAGTTGCCTATCAGCTTAAGGAGATTTTGGGCTGAGACGATGGGGTTTTCTAGTTATACAATCATGTCATCTGCAAACAGGGACAATTTGACTTCCTCTTTTCCTAATTGAATACCCTTTATTTCCTTCTCCTGCCTGATTGCCCTGGCCAGAACTTCCAACACCATGTTGAATAGGAGTGGTGAGAGAGGGCACCCCTGTCTTGTGCCAGTTTTCAAAGGGAATGCTTCCAGTTTTTGCCCATTCAGTATGATATTGGCTGTGGGTTTGTCATAGATAGCTCTTACTATTTTGAGATACAGCCCATCAATACCTAATTGATTGAGAGTTTTTAGCATGAAGGGTTGTTGAATTTTGTCAAAGGTCTTTTCTGCATCTATTGAGATAATCATGTGGTTTTTGTCTTTGGTTCTGTTTATACGCTGGATTACATTTATTGATTTGCATATGTTGAACCAGCCTTGCATCCCAGGGATAAAGCCCACTTGATCAACAAAAGCCAAAATTGACAAATGGGATCTAATTAAACTAAAGAGCTTCTGTACAGCAAAAGAAATTACCATCAGAGTGAACAGGCAACCTACAGAATGGGAGAAAATTTTTGCAATCTACTCATCTGACAAAGGGCTAATATCCAGAATCCACAAAGAACTCAAAAAAATTTACAAGAAAAAATCAAACAACCCCATCAAAAAGTGGGCAAAGGATATGAACAGACATTTCTCAAAAGAAGACATTTATGCAGCCAAAAGACACATGAAAAAATGCTCATCATCACTGGCCATCAGAGAAATGCAAATCAAAACCACAATGAGATACCATCTCATACCAGTTAAAATGGTGATCATTAAAAAGTCAGGAAACAACAGGTGCTGGAGAGGATGTGGAGAAATAGGAACACTTTTACACTGTTGGTGGGAGTGTAAACTAGTTCAACCATTGTGGAAGTCAGTGTGGTGATTCCTCAAGGATCTAAAACTAGAAATACTATTTGACCCAGCCATCCCATTACTGGGTATATACCCAAAGGATTATAAATCATGCTGCTATAAAGACACATGCACACGTATGTTCATTGCGGCACTATTCACAATGGCAAAGATTTGGAACCTACCCAAATGTCCATCAATGATAGACTGGATTAAGAAAATGTGGCACATATACACCATGGAATACTATGCAGCCATAAAAAATGATGAGTTCATGTCCTTTGTAGGGACATGGATGAAGCTGGAAACCATCATTCTCAGCAAACGATCTCAAGGACAAAACACCAAACACCAAAAAAACCAAACATGTTCTCACTCATAGGTGGGAATTGAACAATGAGAACACTTGGACACAGGAAGGGAAACATCACACACTGGGGCCTGTCGTGGGGTGGGAGGAGTGGGGAGGGATAGCATTAGGAGATAAACCTAATGTAAATGATGGGTTAATGGGTGCAGCACACCAACATGGCACATGTTTACATATGTAACAAACCTGCACGTTGTGCACATGTACCCTAGAACTTAAAGTATAATAAAATAAAATAAATTATCTTGAAGCAAATGAAAAATAGGCAAAAACTCAGCCAAAAAAAAAAAAAAAAGAAAGAAAGAAAAAGAAAAGAAACCTAATGGAAATTGTAGAACTGAAAAATACATTAGTGAGGAGAAAAATAAACTTGCTGGATGGGCCTAATTCAACAGTGGATATGACAAAAGATAGCATCAGGAAATTGAGGACAGACAAGTAGATTTTATTCAGTCTGAACAACAGAGAGAAAATTGATTGAAGCAATGAACAAAGCCTCAGAGACTTGTGAGATAATAACATAAGGCTGAACATTCTATTATAGAAATCTTAGAAGACAGAAATAAATGAGTAGGGCTGAACAAATATTCAAAGGAATAATTGAACCCTTCCCAAATTGGAAAAAGACATAAACTTACAGATTCAAAAAGCTTAGTGAATCTCAAATAGGGTAAACCTGAGGAAATACACATAAAGACATATCCTGATGAAACTTAAAAATGAAAGACAAAAAAGTTTTTTAAATGACCAAAGAGCAATGTTGCCTTATTTAGAGAGGAACACCAATTCAAATAACAGTACATTTCTCATCTGAAATCATGGAAGCCATAAAAGTGGTAGAACATTTTAAGTGGTGAGAGAAAAGAACTGCCAACCGGGCATCACATATTCAGAGAATAATCCATAGCAAGGCATTGTAGCACAGGGAAAACAATGAGAAGACTGTAATGATAATGCAGGAGATAAATTATGATGTCTGGAGGTCTGGATTGTTATTTTATTTCTATAGACCACTGCTTAGTGTTACTTAGAATCAAATTATATACTAATTAGATATTAGAGGGTACTTGGAAATAGACATGAGTTTGTATTTATTATTAGTGTTACCTTTCAATGTATAATTCAGAGAAAACACAGTAGAAATAGTAAGAAAAATACATGACAGATTTTAAAGGAACACAAGTTTAGATAAAAACAATTTTCCTAGAAGTATAAATAATCACACAGAAAAAAAATCATTAGAGGTTATTCAACCAAAGATGGGGGTAATCACATAAAAACTGGAGCTAATGGAAAAAAAAATACTTTAAATTTCATATATTTAGTATTTAGAGTCTTCCTAATATAAAAGTTATTTCTGAGTTAGCGACTATTCTCTATTTGTACATATCATAATAAATATATCAATACGTAAAGCTCTCATGAATAAAATGAATTAAATATTGAAACTGTAAATCAATTTCTTCTTTTGCAAATTAATAACCACAAGTTCCATGTGTATCATGTGTATACAACAATCTAAAATGCTATGAGGATTTTTTATAACTTATTTTAAAAGATAAAAAGGGAATAATTTGATTAGCTTTATAAATAAGTAGGACATATGTGTATCTTATGTAAGACAGTTAATCCCTCAGAACATCTCTTTTTCATCAGTTTAAGCTCATAGCTAATTTCTGGCTTTGAATTTTCTGAGGTAATATACCTGTATTCAGATTTTTTTAATGGAAATTTTTAATGTTTTGGGGATGGTATTACATGTATAGATCATAGAATCTTCACATCCCGATGCTTGGGAATATGGAGTTCCATTGGGACTAAATCCTCATGTATACACAGACAACAAAGATGGAAAAGTAGCCCATTTCCTTATACTTTAAAGGATGAGATTTTTTTTTTGCAAGTATATTTATGACAGAAAGCTTTTTTAAAGTTTATCATTAATATAATTGATACATAGATTAAATATCAATAAGACTTTGAATCTACCTTATGTTGTAATTCAGCAACAAAATAAGTATAGATCATTATTTATCTCAATATAAAATTATCTTCAAAAATATATATTTCTTAAAGCTTACCACATTAACATGGTGATGGAGTTTAGATTAAAATATTTTTTAAAAAATAATTGAGGTACATGACAAACAATTGAAACGATCCATGATATATAAGCTAAATGGCAACTATCTACTTAACTAGATATTCTATCACCTTTAATGAAATTAAAGAAGGATCAAATGCTAGCTCAGATTAATGGCATAGTCATTAATTGTGCTATATTCACATGGTCATTTCCCCTTGTAATTTCATTTTCCTTACTCCATTCCTGAACACTGAAAATGGTTAATGGAACTTCCACATTCATTTGTGAGCTGAGAATTATCTCTATTTGGAAGCCTTGAAACTATTGACTGATTATACAGGAAAAGAGTTTAGCATTGATAAAGAGCAACCATTTTCAAGTCTGTATTTTAGTTCTTCCTGTTGCTGTCAAATACAAAGTTTATATTCATATGAAATGCCTTTTAAAAGTTGTTTTACATTTATATGTTCAGAATTTTATCAAAAGCAAAATTCTTCTAACCACACATCAGAAATATTTATGGAAATATTAGTTCTATATGCACTTCATTAAGCAGCTATCAAATTCCAGGTAAGCATTGCATTGTATATTTTGTTATAATCCATATTTGTTGTGGCAAGATTCTCTTTGGCTCTTTGCCCTTTATTAGTTCAATATTCAAACGGAGATGAGTTAGAGTTTTCAGCATTTGCTTAAGTAGGTGGGGACTAGGCAATGGGATTAGGAAATAATAGTATCCAGATAATTTGTTAATATTTGCTCAGTTGTGTAAATGTGTCATTATATTTACTTTTTGCTTCTTATAAGAGTATACACTGAGTAAAAAATGTTGTTTTGCATTAATAATGTGACTCTGCATTTCATGCAACTTCATATGTTATTGCATTATGGTAGATTTAGTGCTTTTTATATTCTACTCTTTCTGATAAAAGAAAAATATTTTATAAACTGACTTTCCCTTATAGGTTATCTCATATAGACTGAGTCCCAGAGTCCAAGAGTACTAAGAATAAAAAATTTTATTTAGACTTATTTGATAAAATGTATACTTGTACTTGTTTCATTTAATTATATTTTTTATTTGTGGAAGAAAGAAAATGTTAGTGTAATCTTATTAGGTTTTGAGTCAATATTTGATTCCATAAGAAAAAGTCAAAATAATAATAACATTATTATTATAACTCATTTTGTGAATTAATGACAATGTTGTACTAATATTTCCCTGAAATCCAGCTTTTTTGTTTTATTATTGACAATCTTGAAAAAATGACTTTCTCAATGCTATACAGTTTTACAAAAATAAATATTCAGGCATATGAAAAGCTATCCTCATTTTTTCTAACCTAGAGGAAAGATAAATTATTCTTACCACTCTAATAATATTTTTTTACAAAGACCAGGTCTACTTGCTTCACATTTCACTGGCTTCAACCACAAGTGAAAGTGACTTATTATTATACCAGGAATTACTAAATTTTTCCCTATTAATTTATACTAAAATGCAGAAAATGCAGTCACAATATTGCTCCTGAACTTTTTACCAGGTACCAGGAAGCAAAATATAAGTTAAAAGCAAATTGTATTAAATATATTCTCACAAATCAGAACAATTTCTACTTCAGTTCTAGGCAGTATAAAGTAAAGGTGTTATGTGGTGAAGGCATAGGCATCCCAAGCTGACAGTGCGTCACCATTAATGTTGTCCAACATCATTGCATTTTTAAATCTTCTTTTCCTAAACTTTTTATGTCAAGAAAATGATTTATGGTTCTAAGTTACACAGTCCAGGATGAAATGCTCTACTTTAATTTCTGTTACTGACTTTGAGGTATAGATACCTAATGTGTTACCAGGCACTAAAATTTCAATTTGCTTTTTATTTTCCACAAGGTGACAAGAAAGTATTGAATTCCCATTTTACTTAGTAATACTTAAATACAATTCATTGAGATACACGAATATGATTCAAAAATATGTTAAAAGTAAAGAATTATCAGATCCAATATTCTTCTCAAAATTCTAGAAATATTCTTCTCAAAATTCTAGATATTCTGAATGGATTTTTCACACAAGTGAAAGCAGAACATCAATAAAACAGTTAGAAAACATTGAAAACTAGATAGACATGGCAAAAAAGAAAAAAGCCCAATTATTTTCCTCTTCCTATCATTATTTACAATCAAAAAACAAAAATAATCATTTGTAATTTTAAAAATACCATTTTAATAGAAAATATTTGAGTGTCCTATTTAATAGATTAAATTACCATGAGAGTAATTATTTGATCAACTTCAGTGTGAATCTATTTGTGGAAAAATTTATTTATGCAAATATGCTTATTTTAAATATGAAGGCAATCTAACAACCTACTAGTAAAGACCAAAGAATTAAAATTTCTGGCTTTGAAGAATTTAAAAATTTAAAATGTTGTCTTGCTGTACTTCTGAGTTCGGAATATTGTCCTCTAATACTCTGATCTCTAGCTTTACATACAGTATTTGTTTCCTATTGCTTCTCTCACAAATTACCAAAAATGTATTGGCTTAAAACAACATAATGTATTATCTTTGAGCTACATCATAAATCCATCACCAATCTTGCTGGGCTAAGGATCAAGGGGTTGACAAGGCTGTCTCCCCTTTTTGGAGGCTAGTAAATAATTTGTGCTTTTGCTTTTTCTATTTATTAGAGGCTGTGCATATTCCTTGGCTCTTGAGCCCCTTCCTCCATCTTCAAAGTCAACAACATAGCATCACTGTGATCCTGTTTCCTTATCACGTCTCTTTCTCTGACTTTTCTTTCGCATTCCTTTTTCACTTTAAAGACTTTTATGATTACATCAGGCCTACCAGATAATCCAGGATAACCTCCCTATTTTAAGGTCAGCTGATGAGCAACCTCAAGTCCCATTTACCAAATAACATATTCATAGGTTCTAGAGATTAGAATGTGGACATTTTTAGGAGCCATTTAAAGGTCCAATAGAGAAGAAATGAAAACCAGTTATACAAATTCCAAAAAATTAATGCAAAGTAGATGGAGAGGAATCATCTCACTGATGTATAGATTACATGCAACCATAATAAAATTTCCAGCCACTAATTCTGATGAAAATGAAAAGAGCTTCTCAAAATTAATATGAAAATAATTTCAAGTTAACATAAACCATAATGTAATATATCAAAAATTTTCATGTAAATTTAAGAAAATTTACCCTAATACAGTTCTTTTTGTTGTAGATTAGACAATTTTTACTATAATAACATGTATTATTTGCTCCACATCTAATAGTTAAATATAGTAGTATTAATTTTATGTGATATTCCAGCATTCATTTTTATATGAAAAGCAGCTTAATATTGAATATATTTGTATACAAGTAATAATTTATATCTAGAATCCTAGAATTCTAGAGCTATAAAATACCTTACAAGTTCTTTTTTTTTCAGTTTTTCCTAGGCTCTCCATTCTGAAAAACTAATATCATTTAATGATATATAATCATTGGTGTTTTTCATTTGTTTGTTTTTTGCTTGCTCTGTTGCCCAGGCTGGAGTGCAGTGGCATGATCTTGGCTCACTGCAGCCTCCACCTCCTGGGTTCAAGTGATTCTCCTGCCTCAGCCTCCCAAGTAGCTGGGACTACAGGCATGCACCACCATGCCTGGTTAATTTTTGTATTTTCAGTAGAGACAGGGTTTCACCATGTTGACCAGGCTGGTCTCGAACTCCTGACCTCAAGTGTTCTGCCCACCTCGGCCTCCCAAAGTGCTGAGATTACAGGCATGAGCCACATTGTTCATTTTTATAAGCTGAAATGTATTATATTTAGGAAAGAGTGATTTTACAAAGTTCAATGATGGACTTCACTTCTTTAATCTGCTAATATATATTTTGAATTTCCAAAGAAGAATAATAGTTTCCAATATTCTCAAATCTCATTTTACTATCAAACATCCTATGGATCTCATGTGATATACACACACTTTGAGAATTTTTTCTCTACAGAGTGCCCAATAACAAATACCTTGTCCATTTCAAAATGTTCTTCATAGAGTTATCTGACCTTAAGTGAGCAATTATCATTTATATGTGACATAGCAGAGATAGTTGTCTTACACATTCCGTGATACAGCCAATGCAAGGAAAATTTGTAAAATGAAGAAATTAACTATGGCACCATCAGTCTCTTCTACTAATTCATATTCATCAAACATGAGCCTTCTCAATATTTTTCTAACCATCATTATGCTATTCCACTCTTCTATCCCTCACATGCAGTTCCTGATGTTCTCTTCTTCCTTCCTCTACCTATACTTTATTTCACAAGAGATCTCTCATCTATTGCTTCTTAATTGATTATTACAAAAATAACCTTTTTACTAACATGTAATTTTGGCTGTGTTGTCTACAGTAATTTGGCATTTATCAGAACAGATGAAATATACATTTAGGAAGAGGCTAAATTCCTAAATTTATATCATGCAATCAAAAATATCTTCACTTACTAGTTAGATGGATTGTACCTTGTTTGACTACATAAGTAAATTGTTCCCATGCCATCTTCTATTTTTCAGGCACTAATCTATGCATTAGGAAACCTGGTGCCTGTCACATAGTAGGTACCTCAATAATACCTGTTGATTTCTGAGTCATATTAATCTAATTATAACACTTGTTTCTTTCAGAGGTAAGTGAATATACAGGAAGCACACAGTCTTTCCTAATAAATATTTACTAGTGAATATGCCATTGATTTGAGACTCTCTTATAAGGTGCACAAAATAACAGCCATTTGGTGAAATAGACATTAACTCTGAGAAATCGCAGTTCAAACAAGCCTCCCTTAAGCTAATCCAATAAAAATATCTAAAGAAACGATAGGCATAATACATTGTTGGCAAGAAAGAGTATCTTGAAAAAAGTACTTAACATCAAACATTTTCAAATAAAACAGTGTTTTAAGAATTTTCCCTTTAAAGATACAGTTCTAACACTCCCTCACTGATAATAATCTGTCCAGGGGACTTAACAAGTGCTCTGATCTGTTCAGGCACTTAAAAAGTACCCTGAGAACCTCTGATTCAAATAAAGAACAGAGTTATTGAGAGTTTTCCTAAGTTGGTTTCAGAATAATTTCATGCTGTTTAATAAATATACTTTTCAGTTTGAGTACAAATTTACAAACATGGATTTATAAGTATAATAATTTAAGGTGAATCTCATAAATTTTGAGAGTCAAAAATAAATTTATGTGTCTAAGAGAACTAAGTCTACTTGATGAATTAAAATTTTAGAATATCTTAAAATGATGACAGATAGTATTCATTAATTTCATTTCTGCTATTATGGGAAATATATCTAAGATAGAGTGATAGATTTTTTCATAAAAGTATTAATACACGTCCCAAAAGTTTAAAATATCCCAAGATGCCTGTCTTTATGTGCATACAGAGTTCTCCACAAAATCAAAATTTAAGTACAAAATTCAATTACAGATTCTAGCTTTCATTTATTTAAATATAGACACATACTAGGTTGGTGGAAATGTAATTGCAGTTTTTCCCATTAAAAGTAATTAGCAAAAACCGCAATTACGTTTGCACCAACCTAATATATAGAAGTCAATATATAACACATCCAAGAGACAAATATTACAAATTACATATAAAACAAATTTATGCCACAAATATACTTGTTAGCTAATGTGTATAACACAAGAATATCTTCTAATATGCAATATTTACGAAGTCACAAGGTTAAAAATAATTTTAGAAAATTTATAAGATTCTCTGAAAAATATCAATCTTCCATTAAAGTTATTAAGCTGAGGAAAATACTTTCCCTTTAATGTTTACTAACCAAACCTGAAATAATATTTCCTAATTTAGTATCTTTAGAAATTTTTCCATAAGCTTATATGAATAGTGTATAAAATTAATGTAGCTAAGAATAAATTATGAATAGATTTTGAGCTATATGAATTTTCTTAGCAATAATTTTAATTTGCTATATTTTCAGTAATGAAAAAGTAACATGTTAGATGCTTTAAAACTTTTAAAAGTTCTTTCTTTTAGTTTTAACATTTAAATAGTTATAATGGATACAGCAATTTTTATACCTTCACTCCATAGAATTAAAAATGAAGCTTACAGAATATATGTGATTTTGCTGAGATCCACCGCTAGACTTCTTTATTTATAACCTCTTGCCTGAACAATATATTCATTCATAATAATTTGACAGTGATTATTCAGAATGAGAAATTAAAATGATAGATGTTTTATAAGAAACATACATTTGTATTTTTAAACCCTCATTATATTGGTTTTCACCTGGGCTACAGAAAGCTGGAAATAGTGTGACTTCTACTCTTTTCAAGATTAAAAGTCAGATAATCTACAAAATCAATCTACACGAGTATCTGTAAAAACTTTACTGTTAACATTGTACTCGATAGTAAAATGTTGAAAAAAATTCTTGAAATCAGGAAAAAGGCAAAGATTCCAATTTTTACTGTTTTAATTTATGATTACATAGCAGTTCCCAGCCAATGTGAGAAGATGATAAATAAATAGACATAAGGATTGGAAAAAAACTAAATACACTCTTGCTAATATTCACAGAAGACATGAATATAAACAAAATTCTAAAAGTGCTGAGAAATAGACTATTAGAATTAACAGGTTAATCCATGGAGGCTTCTAGATACAAGGTAAATAAAAATAAAATCAGTCATATTTTAATATACTGGGAACAAACAAACAGATACTTATATTTTTAAAGTGATAGCTTTTACAATAGCATTGGAGAAAATCCAGAATTTACTAAAGTAATCTAATAAAAGTTATACAAGAGTTTATTACCAAAGGTGATTGGAATAACAGAATAGAGGATTGTGAAACACATCCACACATAAATGGTCACTTGAGATATGACAAAGGCAAGAGTGTAGAAGTGAAGAAGAGTTTCTTTTTGATGAATAGTGCTGGGTCATTTGGATAGTTATATGGGATATAATATGTATAAGAACCACACACAAAAATCAATTCCATATGGATTTCATGTGTAAATATAAAATACTTCTACTTTAAAGGAAGATGTAGGAGAACATCTTTATGTACTTGTAGTAAGCAAGAATTTTCTTTTTAAAAAGGACATAAATTGTGCTAGGAAAAATGATACAATAGTCCATATTAAAAGTAGGAACTTCAGTTCATCAAAAGACAACAGTAAGCAGGTAAAAAGAGTAGCCTACAGAGTTATAGTGTGGGAGAATATATGTTTGATGGGCATACTTGCAGAACATGTAAACATTCCAACAAATCAACAGAAATGAAAGATAGCTTAATGGACAATGGATGATTACAAGTTTCAAAATAAAATTTCCAAATAAAAAATTGTATAAAATGTGTTCAATGTAATTAAATATGCAATTAAATTATACAAAATAAAATCACAATAAAGCTTCACTACCTCCACTAGAATGAATAAAATGGAACAAAATTTTATTTTTTTGGAGAATGATTTGGAGCAACTGGAACTCTCTGGTCCTTCATATGCATGTTTTATGAGCTAGCAATTACACATATGGTTATGTATCTGATCTGAAATCTGATCACATTCACAGAACCACTATTATAATACTCAAAATATAAAGACCAGCAGAATCCTTTTCAATAACTATAATGAATAATTAACTTGTGTTCTATTAACAAAATACTGTACAGCAATGAAAACTAATGAACTGCAATTCCACACAATATGTGGAGTATTAATATCACAAACATGATATTAATATTCAAGCTTGCAAATAATTCATATGTTTGTCATAAGAAAAGTTGAATAGATAAAGAGGTAGATAGCCATTTTTGAGAACAATCTAGAAATACATATAACAATGAATGTATTATTCCTTGGTATATCGTCCAAAGTAACTCTCCTATATGAGTTCAAAAATACGTATTTTAAAGGGTGTTCTTGCATATCTATTTGTAGCAGTGGAAAAATGGGAGAATACAGAAATATATCATTAAGCATAAATTTTACTAAGAAAATAAAAAATATAGTAAAATTTTTCAATAGGTATAGACCTCAAAACATAATTTAAATAAAAATTATAAAAATGAGGTTATACACAAGTTCATCTATGTATATTTTTATATACACATAAACATAGAGAAATTGAGTGGACATAACTTAGCAAAAATGAATGAAGGATAGTGGAAAGTGATTATAATAGTGGAATAAACAAAATATTAATGGTGATAATTATTTTTAAATGAGATGAATATAAGGCTTCACTCAGATTGATTACAATAGCATGCCATAAGTAACTAATAAGTAAATAAATTTAAAGAAAAGGAAAACATTATGAATAAAGTGATAATTTTATAACAGGTATGTCTCAGTTAAAACACTGTTTATCAGCCAGACATGGTGGCTTATGCCTGTAATCCCAATGCTTTGGGAGGTTGAGCTGGGAAGATCCCTTGAAGCTAAGAGTCAGAGACCAGCCTGTGTGACATAGTGAGATCCTACCTCTACAAGAAGTAAAATTAATTTTAATATTGTCCATGTTGTCTGTTATAATAAATGTCTAGAATTGAATTTTGAGGGTAGTAATATTTTATATTTTATCTAGCAATAGGGTCAAGCACAAAAGTAAAGGCTGCAGAAGCTCCCAATGCCAGAAACTGCAGAGCCCCAAAGAAGGTGTCACAGCCCTGACTTGGGGAGCTCCTAGGTCTGGGCTCCCTGAAGGGCCACAGCTCTTCTCTTCTTCTTGTTGCCTGCAATGTGGCAAGCAAAGGATGTGTTGCACAGCCTTCATTGGATTAATCCCTATTTGACATTGGAACTTGACCAAGTGGCTGTGAATGAAACCTCACCCTTGCCCGTTATTTATATCTCAGAAAGGGTTTTGAGAAGCACCTATGTAAGCAATATGCAAGGGCAAAGACAAACGATGCATGTGAAAATTAAACAAAAATAATTCTCACATTGTATATAAAATAATTGCTGCAGCAGAAGTATAGGCCCTCCAAACCATCTCTAAAGATCCAGAAAATATTAAGTCTGGAAAAGTATTTTCTATGAGAAAGAAAAAAAAGAACATAGAATTTATCATTATCAGTTTGATCTCTATAGAAAAGATCCACAATGAAAGGACAAGCAAAGAGATTTGAATGCTTTTAAGTATAGAATGAGGACTAACAATTTGTGAAATTATAGTTAGAGAAAGGATGATTTTTAACATGGTAGTGTCAGTAGAATCATATCTCTAATAAAAGTTGCAATGGAGAGTAGTGAATTTTTGTCAGAAAGTGATTTTATATTCAATTTTGGAGAACTCAAAAACGTTTAATAATGACACTGTATACAAAGGTGTGGATAGGGTATAGTCAATCACAAAGAATCGTTAGTGTATTAATCCTTACACTACTAATAACAAGGCAGTGACATCTGAAAGGTCGGGGACAGAAGTGATTACAGTGAAGTGTGCCACCAAAGAGAAGCTAACTTATTTTTCAGAAGAAAACACTAATTAGAAAATTTTAAATATAGAATAACTATACATTGAAAAGAATCTGAAAGCATTTCAGATTTACTTTGCTTAACTCCATACAAAGAAATTAGAATAAACTAGATAAAGAGATATAATTATTTTGGGAAATTACATGTTGCTAAAACTGACCCCAGAAGAGGTAGATAATCTGAATAGGTGGATTCCTTTAAAGAAAATGTAACTAGTTGAATTATTCTTGAACCAAAGAAAGAGTTTCACAAAAATAAGCATTAGGACCCTATTGTTTTAGATAAACTAAGCAAAAATATATACATAAATACAATGCATAAATATGGAAGAGACAAGAAACTAAGAAATTGCCCAGTGTCGATACCACTCAGGCCATAGGCATGGGCAAGGACTTCATGACTAAAACACCAAAAGCAATGGCAACAAAAGCCAAAATAGACAAATGGGATCTAATTAAACTAAAGACCTTCTGCACAGCAGAAGAAACTACCATCAGAGTGAATAGGCAACCTACAGAATGGGAGAAAATTTTTGCAATCTACTCATCTGACAAAGGGCTAAGATCCATAATCCACAAAGAACTTAAACAAATTTACAAGAAAAAATCAAACAACCCCATCAAAAAGTAGGTGAAGGATATGAACAGAACTTCTCAAAAGAAAACATTTATGCAGCCAAAAGACACATGAAAAAATGCTCATCATCACTGCCCATCAGAGAAATGCAAATCAAAACCACAATGAGATACCTCCTCATACCAGTTAGAATGGTGACCATGAAAAAGTCAGGAAACAACAGGTGCTGGAGAGGATGTGGAGAAATAGGAACACTTACACTGTTGGTGGGAGTGTAAACTAGTTCAATCATTGTGGAAGACAGTGTGGCGATTCCTCAAGGATCTAGAACTAGAAATACCATTTGACCCAGTGATCCCATTACTGAGTATATACATAAAGGATTATAAATCATGCTACTTTAAAGACACATGCACACATATGTTTATTGCAGCACTATTCACAATAGCAAAGACTTGGAATCAACCCAAATGTCCATCAGTGATAGCCTGGGTTAAGAAAATGTGGCACATATACACCATGGAATACTATGCAGCCATAAAAAAGGATGAGTTCATGTCCTTTGTAGGGACATGGATGAAGCTGAAAACCATCAATTCTGAGCAAACTATCACAAGGACAGAAAACCAAACACTGCATGTTCTCACTCATAGGTGGGAACTGAATAATGAGAACACTTGGACACAGGGTGGGGAACACACACTGGGGCCTGTCCTGGGGTTGGGGGAGCAGGGAGGGATAGCATTAAGAGAAATGCCTAATGTAAATGACGAGTTAATGGGTGCAGCACACCAACATGGCACATGTATACATATATAACAAGCCTGCACGTTGTGCACATATACCCTAGAACTTAAAGTATAATAAAAAAAAATCATAACAATAAAACCCAGCATAAAAAAAGAAATTGCCCAGTGTTGTTTAAACTTTTCCAGAGCTGACAGAATAAAAGTTTAGAAGTTATTTTTATAAGCCATAATATGATAAGCTTATAAGATAAATGTAAAGATATAAGAGAACTATGGAAACTTTTTCCTCATAGACACCAATAGAAGAAACACAAAATATTGGGAAATACAACCCTGTAATACTATTAAGGAATAGTATTCCAGTGAAAAGTGAGATTCCTTTGCATCAATATTACAGAACCAAATTTCCCTGCCAAGAGTATTTCCCTCTTTAATCCATCCATATTGAATTAGAAGTGATAGAATTATTCCCCTCAAAATCCTCAATAATTGCTCCTTTGAAAAATAAAATGTAATCTTTTTAAAAACTTTAATTTGATATTTATAATGATTTGCATTTGTTCTAATCACAAACTTTTACAATAGCTTTAAAGTATATACTTAGTCCTCTCTTTTTAAATAGATATCATCCATTAGTATAGCACAATGAACAATTTTGCAATTTTCTAATAAACTGTTTCTTCCACTTTCCTCCCCCTCTCCAAGATTCTTGCTTAAGGAAATATTATCTAACTCCTCGTTAACACTTAGAAGGTATTAGTGAGCTTTCTCTACTAAGATTTCTCTCACCTATACCTTGATTTGGGATAATTTTATTATAACAATCCATCTATAATATCTTTCTAATCACCTTGATATATATAGCTTTTTGTTATTTGTAAAGATAAATATATTCAATGCTCAACAGCATTCATTATGCAGACTTTTCTAAACATGTCTGTTTGAAGAGGTTTCAGTGATAGATTGTTCAGAAAGCATGGATCAGAAACATATTCACTGATTTATTGCACATTTACATGTAGTATCTTTTTATTTTCATCTGGCATGAAATTCAGTCTCATTGTTACAGGATCCTTGGGGTGTTGCCTTAGCAGCCAGAAACCTCTGTGCCCAGTGACACCGTTGCCCAAGTTTTGCTCAGGCCCACTGAGCCCACTCTGCCTGGCAGACTGTGCTTGGCTCTCACTGCTGGCCTGGATCCCATCCCTGCCAAGGGCAAGCAGAGTGGTGAGGGATATGTTAGTGAGCAAGCATAGAGTACAGCCACTGTGCACAGCCAAGCATGCTGGCTGAAGCAGGATGGGCAGCTCCAGGCACTGGCATGGGTGCCAGCTCCCTGCAAGGCTGCAGCTGGACCAGGTGTCCTGCTAGCAGCTTCCACGACTGGCACTGCAGAACACGTTGGTGACCAGAAGCTTGGAGATGCCAGAAACTGCAGAGCCCCAAAGAGGGTGTCACAGCCCTGACTTGGGGAGCTCTTAGGTCTGGGGTCCCCAAAGGGCCACAGCTCTTCTCTCCTTCTTGTTGCCTGCAATGTGGCAAGCAAAGGACGTGTTTCAGCCCTGCTTGTGTTACAGCTTTTGCAGCCCTGTCATTAGGTGGATCCCGAGTTCTTGTCCTGTGCCTGGGAAGAATGAGGTACATGGAGAAGTGGAGGGTGAGCAAGGTGAAGAGGAATTTTATTGAGTGATAGAACAGCTCAGAGGAGACTCACAGTGGGTAGCTCCTCTCCACAGCCAGGGTGGCCTGACAAGTGTTCAGTTCTCAGCAGAGAGGTCACTCTGGAGTGGGTAGCTCATCTCCACATCTGGTCATCCTGATTGTCTGCTCAGTTCTCAGCAGAGAAGAGACCCTGGAGTGGATAGCTCCTCTCTGCAGCTGTTTGTCCTGACATCTCTTTTTAAATTTGGCTGACTCTGGGATTTTTATTAGCTTCAGAGGAGAGGAAGTACATGCTGACTGGTCCATGGGCAGCCATGGATGGGCCCAGAAAAGTACCATAAATTCCTACTCTGGCCTGCTGGACTGGCAGTCTAAACCCTAGGCTTCAGGTATTCCCTGGCTTGAAGGTGGGACTTAACCAGGGACCTGCCCCTTTCCATCCAGGAGCCTGTCTGCCTCCTGCTGCTATTCATGGCAACCAGGTTGTTTGTGCTGAGGGATGCCTGCAGGCCAGTGCCAAGCTGCCCTCAGCCCCCCAGGCCTCCTTTATATGCTGCTCATTGGTGCCCAAATTCCAGAGGGGGCCCAGGGGTCAGGGGGCTGGTGTGTCAGTGCTGCCCTGAGCATGTGCACACCCGGCTGCGTTGTGACAGCACCAGGGCTTGGCCTCTGCTCTGAGATCAGGGTCGGCACTGGGAGTGGGGAGAAGCCAGGCAGCAGGAGCAGGCACTTCTGAGCCTGCGGGGGAAGGGGCCTTCTCGGGCCCCCAAGAGTGCAGAGATGCCTAGGTCCACAGCCGTGGCTTGAGTGGCTACAGTTGTGCCCAGGAAGGTGGGGCTCCTGCCTGCTCACAGACATTAAGAGCATAGGGATGCCCAGATCCACAGCCTCAGCTGGGAGGCTGCAGCTGTGCCCAGGAAATGTGAAGCTCCCACACTGCCAACTCAGAAGCGGGGGCTTCTGCCTGTTCCCAGCTCTCGCTGGCTCCATGGAGCATCCAGCCCCAGCTGCACCTCTCTCACTGTACCCGGCGTCATGGCAGTGGCCACTCTAGACAGGCCGCCGCTGCTATCATCAGTATATATAAAATTCTGTTTTCATGTATTATTTCCTTAGGTATTTTAAATGCATTTGCTGCATTGGCATCTGGCATAGTCTGCAAACTTTGAAAAGAAAAATGTACTTTCAATTTCCTTTCCCTTTTAAGTGACTTGATGCTTTGTCTGGATCCAAGAGGCCATGTTTTTCTCTTAAAATTTCAATAATCTTATCAGATTTTATCAAATCTTATTGTTGACTATCTGAATCAATGTTTCTTTAAAAATCTTTATTTAAAAAATTTTTTTTGTAGATACAGGGTTTAACCATGTTGCCCAGGCTGGTCTCAAACTCTTGAGCTCAAGCAATCCACTTGCCTCAGACTCCCAAAGTGCTGAGATTATAGGCATGAGCCACTGTGCCTAGCCAAACTTTGTTATTTTTAAAGAGATTATCCCCAATTTGACTTTTTGAATTATTTTCAATCCCATTGTTTTTGTTTGTTCGTTTGTTTTCTTCCTTTCAGGAATTCCAAGTTTGCATGGGATCTTCTTGGCTTCGTTCTATATTTATTATTTTCTTCTTTTTTCTTTTCTGCTTAATTTTATTTTCCCTTTTCAATACTATATTTTTGTTGGATATTTGTCATTTCTGTATTTTCTTTTGTTCTATAATTGATTAATTTTTTTAAATATTGGCAACCTCTTTAATATATAGAGATTAGATGTTATAAAATAAAGACCCATTTCTCTAATATATACACAATATATACAGTATAGCAAAGTTAAATGAAATGCATGTAATATATAGGCAATGGATTAAGCTGAAATTTTCTAATAAACACTAGCAAAACACCTTTTTCAATTTCTTCCCTTCCACATTCCTCAATCCAATGAACAGGTACATAAAGTATGCGGTTCACAGAGGTGGTTCAACAATTCCACTTCCAAACAGCATTTCCCATCAGCTTTTAAAAGCTATTTGCAAAACATGTCATTCTGTTACTATTAAATACATCAAGCACTTCCAAATATCTAGAAAGACTAGACATTTTATGTAACTTGTTCATGTACACAGCAGTGTTAAATAAAATTGCACACACATAACAATGGTTATAATCTGAGGTATCTTCTAAATGTGCATTTTGGCCTTGACCATCACCCCCTCACCTCCTTCTCTCTGCTTTCAATCCAGTGGACAAGTACAGGCATGTGTAATGCTTAGAGATGGTTGAACAAATTCCTTTCCAAAAGTCATTTACAGAAGATAAGTTTTCCTATGAATTTCAACATAAGGCATACAAAATAGTTAATTTTACAAGACATACCCGAGACTGGAAAGAAAAAGAGGTTTAATTGGACTTACAGTTCCACATGGCTGGGGAGACCTCAGAAGCATGGCAGGAGGTGAAAGACACTTCTTACATGGCAGCAGCAAGAGAAAATGAGGAAGAAGCAAAAGCAAAAAACCCTGTTAAACCCATCAGACCTCATGAGACTTATTCACTATCACAAGTATAGCATGAGAAAGACCGGCCCCCATGATTAAATGACCTCCCCCTGGGTCCCCCCCACAGCACATAGGAATTCTGAGAGATAAAATTCAAGTTGAGATTTGGTTGGGGACACAGCCGAACTATATCATTCCATCCCTCACCCCTCCAAAAATCAAAAGCAAGCTAGTTACATCCTAGATACAATGGTGATACAGGCATTAGGTAAATACAGCTGTTCCAAATGAGAGAAATTGGCTGAAACAAAGGGGTTACAGGGCCCATGCAAATCCAAAATCCAGAGGGGAAGTCAAATTTTAAAGTTCCAAAATGATCTCCTTTGACTCCAGGTCTCACATCCAGGTCACACTAACGCAAAGGTGGGTTCTCATTGTCTTGGGCAGCTCCACCCCTGTGGCTTTGCAGGGTACAACCTCCCTCTCGGCTGCTTTCAGGGGCTGGCATTGAACGTCTGCAGCTTTTTTAGGTGCACAGTGCAAGCAGTTGGTGGATCTACCATTCTGGGTTCTAGAGGATGGTGGCTCTCTTCTCACAGTTCCACAAGGTAGTGCCCCAGTAGAGACTAGGTGTGGGGGCTCCAACCCCACATTTCCTTTCTGCACTGCCCTAGCAGAGGTTCTTCATGAGGGCCTTGCCCCTGCAGCAAACTTTTGCCTACACATTCAGACATTTCCATACAGCTTCTGAAACCTAGGTGGAGGTTCCCAAACCTCAATTCTTGACTTCTGTGCACCTGCAGGCTCAACAAGTGGAAGCTGCGAAGGCTTGAGGCTTCCACCCTCTGAAGCCACAGCCCAAGCTGTACGTAGGCCCCTTTCAGCAATGGCTGGAGTGGCTGGAACACAGAGCACCAAGTCCCTCTGCTGCACACAGCACAAGAACCCTGGGCCTGGCCCATGAAACCAATTTTTCCTCCTGGGCCTTGGGGCCTGTGATGGTAGGGGCTGCTGTGAAGGTCTCTGACATGACCTGGAGACAGTTTCCCCATGGTCTTGGGGATTAACATTAGGCCCCTTTCTACTTATGCAAATTTCTGCAGCTGACTTGAATTTCTCCCCAGAAAATGGGTTTTTCTTTTTTATCATATAGTCAGACTGCAAATTTTGCAAACTTAATGCTCTACTTCTGAATGCCTTTAACAGTCACCTCTTGAATGCTTTGCTGCTTAGAAATTTCTTCTGCCAGATACACTGAATCATCTTTCTCAAGTTCAAAGTTCCACAAGTCTCTAGGGCAGGGGTAAAATGCCACCAACACTCTCTTTGCTAAAACATGACGAGTCACCTTTGCTCCAGTTCCCAACAAGTTCCTCATCTCTATCTGAGACCACCTCAGCCTGAATTTTATTGTCCATATTGCTATCAGCATTTTGGGCAAAGCCATTCAACAAGTCTCTAGGAAGTTCCAAGCTTTCCCATATTTTCCTGTCTTTTTCTGAGCCTTTCAAACTGTTCCAATCTCTGCCTGCTACCCAATTCCAAAGTCGCTTTCACATTTTTGGGTATCTTTTCAGCAACATGCGACTCTTGGTACCAATTTACTATATGAGTCTGTATTCACACTGCTGATAAAGACATAACTGAGACTGGGAAGAAAAAGAGGTTTAATTGGACTTACAGTTTCACATGGCTGGGGAGACCTTAGGATCATAGCAGGAGGTGTAAGGCACTTCTTACATGGTGGGAGCAAGAGAAAATGAGAAAGAAGCAAAAGCGGAAACCCCTGATAAACCCATCAGATCTCATGAGACTTATTCACTATCACGAGAATAGCGTGGGTAAGACTGGCCCCCATGGTTCAATTACCTGCCCGTGGGTCCCTCCCACAACATGTAGGAATTCTGGGAGATACAATTCAAGTTGAGATTTGGGCGAGGACACAGCCAAACCATATCACTGTCCTTTCCCCAATGTATGTCCTTAATGCCTTTGTCAAAAATGAGTTCAGTGTAGATGTATGTATTTATCTCTTGGTTCTCTGTTATATTCCACTGATCTATGTGTCTGTTTTAATGGCAGTTTTATGCTGTTTTGGTTACTATAACTCTGTGTTGTAATTTGAAGTCATGTATTGTGATTTATACAGTTTTGTTCTGTTTGCTTAGGATAACATTGGCTATATTGGATCTTTCATGGTTCCATATCAATCTTAGGATTTTTCTTCTATTTCTTGAAGAATATTATTGGAATTTTGATCAGGATTGCACTAAATCTGTAGATTCCTTTGGCTAGTATAAACATTTTAACAATATTGATTCTTTCAGTCCATGAACATGGAATATTTTTCCATTTTTTTGGTGTCTCCAATTTCTTGCATTGGTGGTTTACAGTTTTCCTTGTAGAGATCTTTCACTTGGTTTGTTTAGGTTAATGACTAGGTATTTAACTTTATTTGTAGATATTGTAAATTGGATTACTTTCATTTATTTTTCAGATTGCTTGCTGTTGGCATATAGAAATGCTATTGATTTTTATACGTAGATTTTGTATCCTGCAACTTCAATGAACTTGTTTATCAATTCTCATTTTGCTGAAGTCTTTAGGTTTTTGAAATATAATATTATATTATCTACAAACAAGGATAATTTGACTTTTTCATTTCTAATTGGATGCCCTTTGTGTCTCTTGTCTGATTGCTCTAGCTAGAACTTGCAGTACTATGTAGAATATCAGTGGTTACAGTAGGCATCCTTGTTGTGTTCAGATCTTAAAAAGAAGGCTTTCAGTTTTTCCTCATTCAGTCTGATACTTGTGGGTCTGTCATATATGACTTTTATTATGCATAGTTATATTCCTTCTATACCCAGTTTTTTTGGGTTTTTATCATGAAGAGATGTTGAATTTTATCAAATGCTTTTTTAGCATCAATTGAAATGATCATATGGTTTTTGTCCTTCATTCTGTTTATATGATGTATCACATTGATTGATTGGCATATGTTGAACCATTCTTGGATCAGAGAGATAAAATCCCATTTGGTCATGGTGAAATATCTTTTTAATTTATCTTTTTAATATATCATTGAATTCAGTTCCCTAGTACTTTTTTGAGGATTTTTGCATCAATATTCATCAGTGAAATTGGTCTATAGTTTTCTTTTTTTAAATGTGTCTTCTTCTGGTTTCAGTATCAGAGTAACACTGATCTTGTAGAATGAGTTTGAAAGTATTCTCTATTTTTCTCACTTTCAAAATAGTTTGAGCAGAATTGGTATTAGCTCTTCTTTTAATGTTTGGTGAAATTCAGCAGTGAAGTCTTTAGGTCCTGAGCTTTTCATTGCTGAGAGGCTTTTTATTATGGCTTTGATCTCATTACTTGCTATTGGTCTGTTCAAGTTTTGTATTTTTTCATGGTTCAATCTTGGTATGTTGTATGTGCCTAGAAATTTATTCATTCTTCAAGTTTTCCAATTTATTGGCATATAGTTGCTCATAGTGGCCACTAATGATCCTTTGAAGTTCTGCAGTATCAGTTGTAATGTCTCCTTTTTGTTCTCTAGTTTTATTTATTTGGGGCTTCTCTCTTTATTTCTTAGTCTGGCCAAAGGTTTGTCAATTTTGTTTATCTTTTCAAAAAACAAACATTTGGTTTCATTGATCTTTGTTTTATTTTATTCATTTCAATTTCATTTATTTTTGCTCTGACCTTTATTATTTCTTTTTCTAATTTTGGGTTTGATTTGCTCTTACTTTTCTAGTTCTTTAAAACGAAACAGGTTATTTGATTTTTTTTCTTTATTGATGTAGGCACTTATAGCTATAAAATTCCCTGTTAGTACTGCTTTTGCTATATCCCTTAGACTTTTTATGTTGTGTTTCCATTATCGTTTGTTGCAAGAAATTTTTTTATTTCCTTCTTAAATTCTTCATTGACCCACTGGTCATTCAAAAGCATATTGTTAATTTCTATGTATTTGCATCATTTCCAAAATTCCTGTTGTTATTGATTTCTAGTTCTATTCCATCGTGGTCAGAGAAGATGCTTGATATTAATTCAATATTTTTGAATGTTTTAAGACTTATTTTGTGGCCTAACATATAGTCTGTCCTTGAGAATGATCCATATGCTGAGGAAAAGAATGTGCATTTTGCTGCCATTGAATGAAATGTTCTGTATCCCTTATGTCCATTTGATCTATAGTACAGATTAAGTCCAGTTTATTTGCTGATTTTCTGTCTGGAATATCTGTCCAATCTTGAATGTATGATGTTGAAGTTGCCAACTATTACTGTATTGGGGCCTATCTCTCTCTTTAGCTCTAGTCATATTTGTTATATATATATGTTTTATATATATATATATATATGTGTGTGTGTGTGTGTCTGTATGTGTGTGTGTGTGTCTGTGTGTCTGTGTGTGCATGTGCTCCAGTGCTGGCTGGGTTCATATATATTTACAATTGTTATGTCCCTTTGTTGAATTGACCCTTTATTATTATATAGTGACCTTCTTTGTCTGTTTTTACAGTTTTCGTCTTGAAATCTATTTTGTCTTCTACAAAAATAGCTACTTCTGCTCTGCTTTGCTTTCCATTGTCATGGAATATCTTTCTTCCATTTCTTTATTTTTAGTCTATGTGTTTATATAGGTGGTGTGTTTCTTGTAGGCAACAGATCTTTCGGTCTTATTTTAAAAATTCATTCAGCCACTCTGTTTTTTATTGAAAAGTGTAGTCCATTTGCTTTCAATGCTATTATTGATAAGTAAGGACTAACTCCTGCTATTTGGTTATTTGTTTTTTGATTGTTTTGTGGCCTTCTCATCCTTCTTATCTTCCTTTTAGTGAAGGTGGTTTCTCTGGTGGTATTATTTAATTTCTTGCTTTTATTTTTTGTATATCTGTTGTATATTTTTTCATTTGAGGTTACCATGAGGCTTGCAAATACTATCTTAAAACCCATTATTTTCAGCTTATAACAACATAATACTGTTTGCATAAACAAACCGACAAGCAGAAAAGAAACCTAAAAAGTCTCTCCACCTTAGCTTTGTATTGTTGCTTTTTAAATTTTTGTTTCTATTTATACTTTATTTTAGTTTCTATGTCATGAGTTGTTATAGTTATTTTGATCAGTTCATCTTTTAGTCTTTCTTCTTCAGATATTAGTAGTTTGCACACCACAGTTACCGTGTTATCATATCCTGTGTTTTTCTGTGTATTTACTATTATCAGTGAGTTTTGTACCTTCAGGTGATTTCTTATTGTGCATTAATGTCCTTTTCTTTCTTATTAAAGTGTTCCCTTTAGCAATTTTTGCAGGACAGAACAGGCATTGATGAAATTCTTTAGCATTTGTTCATCTGGGAAAGTCTTTATTTCTCCCTCATGTTTGAAGGATATTTTCACTAGATATACAACTCTAGGGTAAAACTTTTTTTCCTTCATCACTTTAAATATATCATGACACTCTTTCTTGGCATGTAAGTTTTCTAGATGCATTGGAGCTTTATTATATGTTATTTGTTTCTTTTCTTTTGCTATTTTTAGGATTCTTTCTTTATCCTTGACCTTTGAGGGTTTGATTATTAAATGCCTTGAACTAGTCTGCTTTGGGTTAAATGTCCTTGATGTTCTACAACCTTCTTGTATTTGGATATTGATACCTTTCTCTAAGTTTGGGGAAATTCCTGTTATTATTTATTTAAATAAACTTTATGCCCCTTTCTCTTTCTCTACCTCCTTTATAAGGCCAATACCTCTTTAATTTGCCCTTTTGAGGCTAATTTCTAGATCCTGTAAATATATTTCTTTGTTTTTTATTCTTCTTTCATTTGTCTCCTCTGACTCAGTACTTTCAAAGAGCCTGTCTTCAAGCTCATGAATCCTTTCTTTTTCTGCTTGATCAATTCTGCTACTAAGACTCTGATATATTCTTTAACATGACCATTTTATTTTTCAACTCAAGAATTTGTATTTGATTCTCTTTAATTATTTCAATCTCCTTGTTAAATTTATTGACTATAATTCTGAATTTATTTTCTGTGTTACCTTGAATTTGTATACATTTCCTCAAAACAGTTATTTTAAATTCTCTGTCTGAAAAATCATATCTGTTATTCCAGGATTAATCCTGGTGCCTTATTTAGTTCATTTGGTGAGTTTATCTTTTCTTGATAGTCTTGATATTTTTAGATGTTCACCTGTGTCTCAGCATTGAAGAGTTGGGTATTTATTGTTGTCTTTGAAGTCTGGGCTTGTTTGTACCTGACTTTTTTGGGAAGGCTTTCAAGGTATTTGAAAGGACTTCGGTGTTATGAACTAAGCTGTATCTACATTCGGGACACTCCATGCCCAGTAACACTGTGGTTCCTGCAAACTCATAGAGGTATTACCTTGATGGTCTTGGATAAGGTCTGGAAGAATTATCTGAATCACCAGGCATAAACTCTTGTTCTGTTACCTTATTTTCTCCAATCAAATGGAGCCTCTCTTTCGCTGTCTGAGCCTTGTGGAGCTGGGGGTTGGGTGACACAATCACCACTGTGGCCACTACCACTGGGACTGCACTGGGTCCCACCAGAAGCTAGAACAGCACTGGTTCTCACCCAAGGCCTACTGTAGTTACTACCTGGATACCACCTATGTTCACTCAAGGCCCTGTGGCACTACAGTCAGCAACTGGTAAAGCCAGCCAGTCTTGTATCCTTCCCTTCAGGGTGGCAAGTTCCCCCTGGTCCCTGACAGGTCCAGAGGTGCTGTCCAGCAGCCAGGGACTAGTGTAAAAAACCTTAGAAGTCTCGTGATGTTCTATTGTACTGTGGCTGAGCTGTGACTCAAACTATGAGCTGCTGTCCTTTCCACTCTTCCATCCATTTCCACAGGTAGAGAAGCCTCACCCCATGGCCACCACTACTATAAGCCCACTGGGGGAACTGCAAGGCTACCACCAATGTTCCCTTCAAGGCCCAAGGTCTTTCAGTCAGCTTGTGGTGAATGCTGGTAGGCCTGGGATTCATCCTTTAGAGCAGTTGGCTCCCCTTTGGCCCAGGGCAGGTCCAGAAATGCTGTTCACGAGCCAAGGCCTGAAACTGGGGACCCCAAGAGCATGCTTGGTGCTCTACCCACCTGTGCAAGACAAAGTTCCCCTTATTTTCCCTCTGATTTACTCAAGTAGAAGAAGCCTCTCCCTGTAGTCATCATAGCTGGGAATATGCTGAGTCTCACCTGAAGCCAGCAAGTGTCACAGTCTTGTCCAAGGCCCATGGAGTATTACCTGGGTATCACTGCTGGTTATTCAGGGCCCAAGGGCTTTTCAGTCAGTGGGTGATGGTTCCTAGAAGGACTAAGTCCTTTCCTTCAAGACAGTGGATTCCTTTCTAGCACAGGGTATGTCTAGAAATGTCTTTCAGGAACCAGGGCCTCACAGCTCTGATGGGTGCACTATCCTGCTGTGGCTGAGCTGGTAACCAAGATGCAAGACAAAGTCTTCTTTACTGTTCCCTCTCCCTTCCTCAAGCAGACAGACGGGCTCTCTTTTGGAGCTATGAGCCATGCTGTATGGGGTTAGGGCAGGGGTAGCACAAGCACTGTCTTAGCCACCCTGGCTGGCATCTCACTAGGTCATGTGCCCCCCAAGTCCACTCACTCTGAGCCCAATTCAGCACTAAGACTTGCCTAGGAGTTGCAGCCCTTGTGGACAAGACTGCCTTTAAGGAATATGTAAGGCCTCAAAGCACTGTAGCCCACAGTGGCTAGGCTTGTCAGAACTCAAGTTTTGATTGCTGGGATGGGTAATATTCCTCTGGCTAGGGCTGGTTTACATGCTCCCTTTGTGGGCAGGCATCAGGTGAGTTCAGCTCAGTTTTGCTTTCTGCTGTGACAGGGCAGCACTGAGTTCAATGCAACGTCTCACAATTGCTGCACTCTCTTTTCCCCAATCACACAGACTCTCTCTCCATGCCACATGGCCACTATGGTCACTACAAGATGGGGGAGGCAGGGCATTGGCAATTTAAGACTATCTTTCCTACCCTCTTCAATGCCTCTTTCAGTAATGTAGAGTTAAAACCAGCTACTGTGAGTGCTCACCTGATTTTTGGTTCTTATGAAGATGCTTTTTGTGTGTGGATAGTTATAATATTAGTGTATTTGTAGGGGGACAATGGTGGACTCCTCTATTCTTCCATCTTGCTCCACCCCTTCTAATATATTACTTTAAAGCAATTTAATACCTATAATGCTGGATATTTTAGAAATTATTTTCCTTATAGGTCCAGTTTTTAGGTGTGACTGACACATTGGTAAGAGTCTGGAGATAAAAGTGCTTATTATAACAAACTAATGATGAGGAATATGGCTCAGATTTCTCTATTCATGAAGGTCAACAAAACCGCATGGCTATATTGAAGGTAAAATGTAGGTAAATTAGTTTGTCTGTGGTTAAAGTTACTAGTGCTATGTAATGTAGTATAATTCTAGATAAGTTAGCATAAGAAATGAAGATAAGCAGATAGTTAAGGTAGTTATGTGAAACCAAAAGGTTAAATTCAACATTCTAATTCCATAGTTTCTTTAATACTAAAAAAGATAATAACCACATTTTTGAGACTACAATAATAGTATTCATAACTATATTTCTTTTAAAACTTCCTGCAGCTAAAATAAAGTTTATTTTAGTTACTTCAGAACCAATGAACTCTGAAGACAATAAATAGGATTAAGGAATTAAAATGTTTATCTGTCAACTTCTGAGCTTTGGAGTTGAAAGTAGGTAGTTTAGCATCAAATGGCATTGCTCTGTTCCTCCTTTTAATAAGCTGCTGTCCTTGATTTTGCTTTTCAAGTGATTGCATTGATTTTACACTAGGTGATAAAAAGGCAGAAGAAAAAATGAGAAAAATGTGAAGAATAGCAGAGGCAAATTAAAGGCTGCCAGAAATGAATGAATCATTTTTTTTAAAAAAACAGCAATCAAATAGAGTTAGTGCTGTAAAACAAAACAAAGGGTGGACATAAAAGATTTATGAAAACATTTAATATTTTAATAAAATGTAGTAAACATTCTCTTTCATTTTTTATTATAAAATAATTTTATTAATATTGAAATATTCCATTATATTATTTTAAAAGAAATTGACCTCTAGTTGATAATTTTAAAGCTAGTATATGTAGAATGAATTAATTAATGTTGTAAATATTTCAATTAAGCCTCACTTGGCAATATAATCTTTTTCAAAATTAAGATAGTCTATTTAATTACTTTAGGAATTACTGGATATTCCAGTTAAAAGCAAGATACTCGACATGAGAAGATAATTGGGAATATAAAAGTTTAAATCATTTGTACAACCCTTTTTACTAATCACCTATTATCATAGAAATGTACTGTGATAGACCCCTAGACACAACTGTCAATAATACAAAGTCATGTGAGAAAAGTGGCTAAAACTTTAAAATGTGGAGTCAGCTATATAATTTGGCAGGAGGAGGGATCATAATAAATTGGATTGTTAAGAAATATTTCTAGAGAAGCTACTATAAGTTCCAAAAGAGAGATAGGTGTCCAGTCAAGGAAAAAACAAAATGTTGTAGGTCAACATAGAGTCTACATAAGAAATAGGAATTGATTATTTTTAAATGTAAAATAAAGCCAGGTGAAAATGTCATATTAGTAATATCTGGCTAAGTAATTTGCTATTGATAGTAGCAACATATGAAATTTTTTAAGTAGAGTAGTGTGTTCAGAATGATGCCAAAAAAATTGAAGAGTGAATTGGAAGAGACTGAAAGCTAGAAAAATTAGTGGAAAGATGTTGAAATAGTGAAATGGTGAAAATATATGGCATTGAGAGCCTGGTATTGAGTCATGGTATGCATAGACTCTTCAGAAAGTATGAGTATTCTAAGATTAAGCAAACAAGTAAATATATGCAATAGAAGCTATGTTTCTCACTTCAGAGAAGGGAGTTATAAATACAAAAATGGAGGGGGATCAAAGGTACCTTGTGTGTGGGTGTGCATGCATTTATGAACGCACACACATAAGCACACATGCAAACAATCACACGCATACATAAGTATACACGTATTTCTTGGCTTAGTCCTTTTTTTTTTTTGAGGAGTCTCGTTCTGTAGCCCAGGATGGAGTGCAATGGTGTGATCCCTGCTCACTGCAACCTCCGCCTCCCAGGCTCAAGCTATTCTCCTGCCTCAGCCTTCCAAGTAGCTGGGATTACAGGCACATACCACCATGTCCAGCTAATTTTTGTATTTTTAATAGAGACGGGGTTTCGCCATGTTGGTCAGGCTGGTCTCGAACTCCTGACCTCAGGTGATCAGGCCACCTCAGCCTCCCAAAGTCCTGGGATGACATCATGCCTGGCCGGCTTAGTCCTCTTAGAGGGTGGAGAATCACTGACACCCTAAGAGCAGTGAGCATATTTAGCTCTCAGAACCCAGATTTAATTTCTAAACCAACTGAAAGTAAGCAGATTTCTGATTCAAGGCTGGTTCAGGGGGAGTACCAAAACCCCTTGGAACATCTTGGTCTGCCAGAAACAAGGAAATACTCAAACAATGATGTAGGCCTATTAAAAGAACAGAAGAGTTAGCTCGAAGTGCCTCTACTGGCCAATTTGTGAGTACTTCAAGTATCAAAACATAGTAACAGATTATAGCACACTAAACAATTTAAAGAATCCTTAAATAAATAAATGCAAAGAGGAGAAAGCTATCCATCCATTGCAACAAACCGAGAACTAATAAATAAATGTATGAGTAGTGAAGGAATGAGAAAACCCTTTCAGGCTTTAATAAACTCCACAAAATACTCTTGGTAAGTTGAGCAATTTAATAGTTTCTGTTCAGCTGGTAGTGGCATATCACTCTGGAGTCTGGCCTGGATAAAACTGTCTGCAGGTATGTACAATTTTTAGATTGCTAGATTTACCCTACGTAAACATGAGTAAAATTGATATAATTAGAAGGAAAACCTTTAGTCACTGTAACTTTTCTATCACATATAACTCTCAAACTCATACATAAACTATCATTAGTAAAAAATTGCTTGAAAAGCACCTTACACCAGTGTCCTCATACTGTATATATATATATATGAACTTTAATCTAGATAAGGGCTACTATTTTCATTCTACTCAAAGTAGAAAATCTGATAAATGCTGGTGTTTCTTTACTGACAATGTTATCACAGAAGAGCAAGCAAAAGTTAACAGAACTGCTTTTGTGAACAATTCTCACAAAAAAGGAAATTCTGGTAGGTAAAGTGAAAGTGATGGAAACATTTGGAGATACTAATCATATCACTAAACTGTCTGAAATAGCTGTGAAAGGTAATATTCATCACTGTCTGGCTTGCACAGTAAATGTTAGGAAGGAACACTGGAAGATTTTAAGGGTAATTTTCAAACTTATCTCATCATAGAAAATTTATGTTTCTGAAAAATGCATTTATGATGTTGGGCTTTAAAATTTTTCAGGTTTCCCATTTACAAAATAGTCTGAAGCTCCTTGCCAGACATTTCAGGCACTTATTGGACTGGTCTTGCCAAATATTTCACCAGTCTGTCAACTACCCCAATGTCCCACTTAATCCCTAGAAATATACATAAATGCCACCATCAACCCACTACATACATAACATACATGCACATGTAGAAAATTCATAAATCTCTCTTCCAGGCATTTTGCGCTTGTAATCTCCTAAACAGGTCTTGCTCTGTGTCATCTCTGTGCCTCTGGAAATTCCCTTTATTTGGAATGTCTTCCCACACCAACTTACCTAATTGCCAAATTCTATTTTTCCTTCAAGATTTCTAATATTTTTGTTTTTATACAGTCTTTTTTGTCTTCTTCTAAGATCCAGTTAGTCACTGCACCTTCCTTGTTCAGAGTAGTTTCTGCACACATTTTTCAGTGCATATTTAAGAGTTTCAAAAAACTATATACACATTTCTATCTCTTTTATGAGTTTCTTAATTTTAGGGACGTGATTTTATTCTCCTTTGACTTCTCGATCACACTCACACTGTATGTGTCAGACTCAATCAATGTTTGTTTTTGCAAGACTCAAAATCTATATTATGATTATATAATTACCAAAATATAGACTTTATTAAGACAAAGAACAGTGCTTGGTACTTAGCAGTTATTTGGTAAGCATTATTTGAATAAATATATATTGAATATTCACAAATCCTGTCAAGGAAGGAGAAGAGAAGTGGACATCAATACAATATAGATTATCAGACTTCTGCATGGAATGTCCTGGCAAGCTCAGCTTTCTAAAAAAGTATTAATTTTTAGTTGACAAATGCAGAATTCTATATATTAATAGTGTGGAATATGGTTTTAATATATGTGTCCATTGTGAAATGATTAAATAAAACTAATTAACCTATCCATCACCTCACATAATTGCCACTTTTTTGTGATGAGAACATTTAAAATCTACTTTCAGCAATTTTCAAGTTTACCATAAGAGGTCAAATTCAGAAGATGTCACTTAGGAACAGCTAACTAGAATAGAAATGATTGGTTATATAAAACTGTACAAATTTGGACAGGATTGTAGTAACAAAGTAACTGAAGTTTATTACAAATGCTAAGAACAGATTTCCATATAAAGAACTCAAGTTGTGGCCAGGCGTGGTGGCTCACACCTGTAATCCCAGCAGGTGGGCTGATCATGAGGTTAGGAGATCGAGACCATCCTGGCTAACACGGTGAAACCCCGTTTCTACTAAAAATACAAAAAAAACAAAAAAAAACAAATTAGCTGGGCGTGGTGGCGGGCTCCTGTAGTCCCAGCTACTCGGGAGGCTGAGGCAGGAGAATAGCATGAACCTGGAAGGCGGAGCTTGCAGTGAGCAGAGATCACGCCACAGCACTCCAGCCTGGGCGACACAGCGAGACAAAAATTCAAGTTGTCATTTATTTCATTGTCAGGACTGAAATTGAGATTAAAACCTCAGCTTAATTTAAGATGTAATTGAAAGTTCTTGATTTCATTGTGCAAGAAAGGACCTCAAAAATGACAGCCTATATACAAGACATACTTCCATTAAAAATCATGAAAAGATTCACGTGTTCTAATTCCAGAATAAAATGAGAAACTATTTTATAAGAATAACTTATAAATATCTAGAGAAACTGAGGAGGGAAAAAAAAACAGTGTAAGAAGGCTTATTCCAAGGTCAAATTAGACTTATATTTTAATAAAGTTCAGAGACAACTTGATTACTTTACAAAATCCTTATAATACTTCTTAGGTATATTTTTAGTGACCTCTATTTTTGTGGTTATTATTTTTTTAAACTAAAATTTTTCAAAGTAATTGCACAATTGTTTTAGAGAAATAGAGCATAAGAAAATGCTTCTCAGTAATAAAGTAAACTGGAGAAGTAATAATCCAAAACAGGAGACAGTAAGAAATTAGAAGAGAAGTGATAGATGCTATTACTCACAGGAAGAAAAGGGAAAGTAGCAAATGGGCAGATAATCTAAGGGAAAACTCACAGAGGCAAAACATAATGAAAGCCTGGAGTTCTTATCCAGCAGATGTTTATTTTAGGAACAGAGACAGAAGAAAACCAAGAAAGAGACAAGCCATTGCTTAGTGCAGAGAGAATACAAATGTAGGACCATTATTTTGCTTCTCCATTCTCATTCAAGAAAGAGATTTTATAATTAGATTTGTTAAAGTGTGCACATAACCAAGATAGGTAAAAAGCTAGTAATATTGCAAAAAGATTTTAGGAAGCTTACAAAAACTAATAAATTTTAGGTGTGTGAAAATGAGTTGATATCTGCATCTGCTAGGAATAATGGATTTGTAAGTTTCTGACTTATCTTCCTACTGAGACCAACTTAGAAAAATGTAGACAAGGCTGGGTGGGGTGGCTCACACCTGTAATCGCAGCACTTTGGGAGGCCGAGGCAGGTGGATCACCTGAGGTCAGGAGTTCAAGACCAGCCTAACGAACATGGTGAAACCCCGTCTCACCTGAAAATACAAAAATTAGCCAGGCATGATGGTGCATGCCTGTAATCCCAGTTACTCAGGAGGCTGAAGCAGGAGAATTGCTTGAACCCAGATAGCGGAGGTTGCAGTTAGTTGAGATCATGCCATTGCACTCCAACCTGGGCAACAAGAGCAAAACTCCACCTCAAAAAAAAAAAAAAGAAAAGAAAAATGTAGACAAAATGTAACACACACACACACACCCTTGCCTGTTTGAAGAGGCATTAGAGAGGTAAGGGTCAAGACCTTACACAGCACAGCAGAGCCCAGGGAGTTGAGCCCAACATTAGACATTGCTTTTTCCATTAAAGGATTCAAAGATTCAATAGTGGCAGCAAATAAGTTAAGAGTCCAAAAGCATAATTATTACTTTTTGAACTTGCATAGGTCTGCATGAAAGGAAAAGTGTACATAGAGTCTACCAAGGAGAAGGAGCTCTGGGAAACATCCAGGGTTTGCATTTGAAACCTTCAAAGGGCCACACCTGAGTATGAGATAAAATGGAAATAGACCAGCCCTCACAAAGACTAAAGTCGAGCTTTGCATCATCTCAATCTATAACTGGAAAAAGATTGGGAACCAAAGTAAATATTATAAAGATGGCATTAAACAAGGTCCCAAGTTGTCTCTACAATTTTTTATACATAACATCCACTAGTAAATCAAAATAACTAGACATGAAAAATGATAAAACTTGGATGAAAATCAAGAGAAAAGAGTAACATGGAGAAAGGTCAAAAACAGATATAGATCTTGTAGTTATCAGACATGGATTTTAAACTAACAACAATTACTATGTTTATGAAATTAAATGATAGGATGGAGAATTAAATAAATAAATAGAAATTTTAAATAAATGGAAGTTTAGAACTAAACTCAAAATTACTGAAATTAAATGATGGACAATAGGAAAAAAGAATAAGACACACAGAGACAGGTGTAAAGAATTAAATACATGTAGCTTGACAGTCAGAAATAGAGGAGGTATAGAGAGGGACAGAGCACTTTTTAAATGTATAATGGCTGAGAATTTTCCAAAGCTGACAAGAGACATTCAGAAAGAATATGAACACCAAGTCTAAATCCACCTACAAATACACATAGGCATTAAAATATACCTAGACACCTCATAATCAGGCTACTGAAAACCAAAGACAAAGAGACAATTTTAAAAGGAGTCTGAAGGATAAGAACATAAACCTTCAAAAGAAGAGTATTAATACTGACAGGTAATTTCTCAAAAGAAACAGTGGAAACCAAAATAGAATTATAGCTTTAACTGCAGAAAGAAAATAACTTTCAATATGGACTTCTACATACAGCAAAAATTATCCTTTATAAATTAAGGCAAAATAGAGACTGTTTTAGGCAAACAAAAAATTGAGAAAATCTATCACCCATGAACACACATTAAAGAGAACACTAAACTGCGGTCATAGAAACAATATTTCCAAGTGAAAACATGAGTATTCAGAAAAGGATAAAGATAATTGAATTTTAAAAGTAAATAAATGGCTAAGTGAAAATAACATACTATTTTATCTATCTAGCTTAAAACAGATAGTTAAGATCTATAAAAATTACAGCACAAAATATGGAAAAGTATCAAATGTAATTGAGTTTCAATATCTTTGCATTGTTCATGATGTGAACCAAGTACTAATATGTCAGACTTGATGAATCAATGCTACATATGGCTATAAAAAGTTGTGTAGAGAAGAAAAATAAAATACTACATAAAATAATACAAAAATAGCAATAAAGGGAGGAGTAAAGGAAGGATAGTTGGGAAAACAGTAAACAAATAGTAAGATATTAGAGATAAATACAATTATTAAATGGACTAAAGCATTAATTAAAATATGAAATGTTCAGGAAAAGTTGGCATAAATATGTTGATTATAAGAAGATTACAGATAGGCTGAAATAAAAGTATAGAAAATATATATTATGCAAAGATTAATTTTAAAAAGCTGTCCAAAAGAGCAAACTTTAAAGTAAAACATATTATTAGAGATAAGGTGTAACATATGATGATATAAGGGCTAGTTCCACAGAAAGATGTATGAGCTCATGTTCTTCTAATGGAAGAATGAATACAGGTTTGAGTTTTTATTTTTTTATTATCTATTCATTATTTATTTTTGCAGTGTAAAAAATTATTCAAAATGTAAACCTGTGATCCAACAATTTTTTATTTATTTATTTATTATTATTATTTTTTAATTTTTATTGATCATTCTTGGGTGTTTCTCGCAGAGGGGGATTTGGCAGGGTCACAGGACAATAGTGGAGGGAAGGTCAGCAGATAAACAAGTGAACAAAGTTCTCTGGTTTTCCTAGGCAGAGGACCCTGCGGCCTTCCGCAGTGTTTGTGTCCCTGGGTACTTGAGATTAGGGAGTGGTGATGACTCTTAACGAACATGCTGCCTTCAAGCATCTGTTTAACAAAGCACATCTTACACCGCCCTTAATCCATTCAACCCTGAGTGGATACAGCACATGTTTCAGAGAGCACAGGGTTGGGGGTAAGGTCACAGATCAACAGGATCCCAAGGCAGAAGAATTTTTCTTAGTACAGAACAAAATGAAAAGTCTCCCATGTCTACCTCTTTCTACACAGACACGGCAACCATCCGATTTCTCAACCTTTTCCCCACCTTTCCCCCCTTTCTATTCCACAAAACCGCCATTGTCTTCATGGCCCGTTCTCAATGAGCTGTTGAGTACACCTCCCAGATGGGGTGGTGGCCGGGCAGAGGAGCTCCTCACTTCCCAGTAGGGGCGGCCGGGCAGAAGTGCCCCTCACCTCCCGGATGGGGCGGCTGGCCAGGCGGGGGGCTGACCCCCTCCAGCTCCCTCCCGGACGGGGCGGCTGGCCGGGCGGGGGGCTGACCCCCCACCTCCCTCCCGGACAGGGCGGCTGGCCGGGCAGAGGGGCTCCTCACTTCCCGGTAGGGGCGGCCGGGCAGAGGCGCCCCTCACCTCCCGGACAGGGCGGCTGGCCGGGCGGGGGGCTGACCCCCCCACCTCCCTCCCGGACGGGGCGGCTGGCCGGGCAGAGGGGCTCCTCGCTTCCCAGTAGGGGTGGCCGGGCAGAGGCACCCCTCACCTCCTGGACGGGGCGGCTGGCCGGGCGGGGGGCTGACCCCCCCACCTCCCTCCCGGACGGGGCGGCGGGCCGGGCAGAGGGGCTCCTCACTTCCCGGTAGGGGCAGCTGGGCAGAGGCGCCCCTCACCTCCCGGACGGGGCGGCTGGCCGGGCGGGGGGCTGACCCCCCCACCTCCCTCCCAGACGGAGCGGGTGGCCGGGCAGAGGGGCTCCTCACTTCCCAGTAGGGGCGGCCGGGCAGAGGCGCCCCTCACCTCCCGGACAGGGCGGCTGGCCGGGCGGGGGGCTGACCCCCCCACCTCCCTCCTGGACGAGCAGGGAGGACGCTCCTCACTTCTCAGACGGGGTGGCTGCTGGGCGGAGGTGCTCCTCACTTCTCAGACGGGGCGGTTGCCAGGCAGAGGGTCTCCTCACTTCTCAGACGGGGCGGCCGGGCAGAGACGCTCCTCACATCCTGGACGGGGCGGCAGGGCAGAGGTGCTCCCCACATCTCAGACGATGGGCGGCCGGGCAGAGACGCTCCTCCTTCCCAGATGTGATGGCAGCCGGGAAGAGGCGCTCCTCACTTCCTAGATGGGATGGCGGCCGGGCAGAGACGCTCCTCACTTTCCATACTGGGCAGCCAGGCAGAGGGGCTCCTCACATCCCAGACGATGGGCGGTCAGGCGGAGACGCTCCTCACTTCCCAGACGGGGTGGCTGCCAGGCAGAGGCTGCAATCTCGGCACTTAGGGAGGCCAAGGCAGGTGGCTGGGAGGTGGTTGTAGTGAGCTGAGTTCACGCCACTGCACTCCAGCCTGGGCGCCATTGAGCACTGAGTTAACGAGACTCCGTCTGCAATCCCGGCACCTCGGGAGGCCGAGGCTGGCAGATCACTCGCGGTTAGGAGCTGGAGACCAGCCTGGCCGACACATTGAAACCCCGTCTCCACCAAAAAAAATACGAAAACCAGTCAGGCGTGGCGGCGCGCGCCTGCAATCGCAGGCACTCGGCAGGCTGAGGCAGGAGAATCAGGCAGGGAGGTTGCAGTGAGCTGAGATGGCAGCAGTACCGTCCAGCTTCGGCTCGGCATCAGAGGGAGACCGTGGAAAGAGGGGAGACGGAGAGGGAGAGGGAGAGGGAGAGGGAGAGCTGTGATCCAACAATTTGATTACTACATATTCACTCAAAATAAATTTTCCTATATGTCAGTAAAATAAAATTTACATACAATCAGTACTTCTAAAAGCCCCCAAATAAATACCACTAATATGTGCATTTGCAGTGAAATAACTAAATTAATTGTTTGATGTTCAGATGATAGAATTCTATCACCAATTCTAATGAATTAACCACAACAGCATGCAAAGATACAGATAAATTTCCAAACATATGGAATTTTAAATCTACATACACAATATTCATACTATATGATTCTATATAAACTACAAAAGAGCTGAAAAGTACAGATGATCTATACCATAGTAGTGCTTGGAAAAGGCAAAAGTGTCTGATGTGGAGAGACTGACAATGTTGTGTTTTTCAATCTAAAAATGCATACAGAGGTGTCTTCAGGTTATAAAATTTCATTAGCTTGTCCACTCAAGGCCTGTCTAAATATCCCAATATTTTTATACAAATATATTTTCCATTTTAAAAAATTTGGAGACTGTAAATAGATTCATGATTTAATGTCCTTTTATTGTCCAGATGGAAAGTATTAAATAACTTTACACTGATTAATATTTCATTTTATTTTATAGTTTCAATTTTTATTTTAGATTCATGGGGTATATGTGCAGGTTTGTTACCTGGGTATACTGCATGAGGCTGAGGTTTGGAGTATGATTGATTCCATCATCCAGGCACTGAGCATAGTACTCAATAGTTTTTCAACCCTTCCTCTTTTCCCTGCCTCCTCTCTCTAGTAGTCACCAGCTTCTATTGTTGCTGTCTCTACAAACCGTGTCTCCATGTCACTTATAATTGAGAACATGCGGTATCTAGTTTTCTGTTCCTGTATTATTTTGTTTGGATAATAGCCTCCAGCTGCATCCGTGTTGCTCCAAATGATATGATTTTTTTCTTTTTTATGGCTGCGCAGCCTTCCATGTTGTATATGTACCACGTTTTCTTCATCCAATCCACCATTGATGGGCACCTACGTTGGCTTCATGTCTTTGCTATTGTGAATAGTGCTGCAATGAACATACAAGTGCATTTGTATTTTTGGTAGAATGACTTATTATTTTATTTTGGGTATATACCCAGTAATAAGGTTGCTAGGTCAAAAGGTAGTTCTGTTTTACGTTCTTTGAGAAATCTTCAAACTGCTTTCCACAGTGCCTGAACTAATTTACATTCCCACCAGCAGTGTATAAGAATTCCCTTTTCTCCACCTCACCGGCATCTGTTGTTTTTCAACTTTTTAGTAATAGCCATCTGACACATGTGAGATGGTATCTCATTGTGGTTTTGATTTCATTTCTCTGATGATTAGTGATGAAGGGCCCTTTTTCATATGTTTGTTGCCTGCTTGTATGTCTTCTCTTAAGAAGTGTCTCTTCATGTCTTTTGCTCATTTTTTAATGGGATATTTGTATTTTGCTTATTCAACATTTAAGTTCCTTATAGATTCTGGATATTAGACTTTTGTAGGAAGCATAGTTTGTGAATATTTGATGCAGTTTAGATATGTGTACTCACTCAAATCTCATGTTGAATTCTATTCCCCAGCATTGGGGCTGGGGCCAGGTTGGAGGTGACTGGATCATGGGGTTGAGTTTCTCATGAATGGTTAGGCACCATCCACTTGGTGTTGCCCCCACAATACTGAGTGAATTCTCACAAGATATGGTTGTTTAAATGTGTGTGGCACCTCCCACTCTGCCTCTCTTGCTCCCGCTTTCACCACGTGATACGCTTGTTCCCCTTTTGCCTTCTGCTATGATTGCAAGCTTTCTGAAGCCATCTCGGAAGCTACGGCTATGTCAGCATTATGCTCCCTGTAAAGCTTGAAGAACCATGACCAATTAAACCTCTTTTCTTTGTAAATTATTGTGTCAGGTATTTGTTTATAGCAATGTTAGAATGGCCTAATACAATATTTCTCCTATTCTGTAGCTTGTTTTTTTTACTGTATTGATAGTTTCTTTTGCTGTACAGAATTTCCTTGGTTTTATTAGGTCTCACTTGTCAATTTTTATATTTGTTCTAATTGCTTTTGAGGACTTAGTCATAAATTCTTTCCGAAAGACAATGTCCAGGATGGTGTTTCCTAGGTTTTCTTCTGGGATTCTTGTAATTTTAGGTCTTAGATTTAAATCTTTAATACATCTTGAGTGAATTTTTGTATATAGTAAAAGTTAGGGCCCAGTTTCATTTTTCTGCATGTGACTAGCCATCTATCCCAACACCATTTATTGCAAAGTGTGTCCTTTCTCCATTGCTTATTTTTCTCAACTTTGTCAAAGATCTGATGTCTGCAGATGTGAAGAGTTTTTTAAAAATATATTTTTATAGTAATAAAAGTAAATCCACTGCTACATACAATAGCATGGAAGAATAATATAAACATAATATGGAGTTATAGACCATAAAGTTCCATTCATATGCTCTCTGTTAATTATGATGTTAAAAATCAAGATATTGATTGACTTTAAGAGGAGAGTGGTATGGATTAAGGGAGATTCTGGGAGCATCTGCACTGCTGGTACTGTCCCAGTTCTCATTCCGAGTGCCATTCCACAGGCATGTTCCCAGTGTGCTAATTAATTAAGTTATACATTTATGAGTTATGTTTCTGTACATACATCATACTTAATAAGTATTAAATAGTAAATTGGTATGATCTCACTTTTATGTGTATCTGAAGAAGTCAAACTCAGAGAAGCAGAGAGTAGAGTGGGGTTGTCAGTGTCTATGGATTGAGGGAAACAGGGTAATGTTGGTTAAAGGGTATAACTTTCAGTTATAAGATGAATGAATCCTGAGGATCTAATGAACAGGTGGTGATAGATGTGTTAATTAATTTGATTGTGGTAATCATTACACAATGTGTGTGTATAAATATATATATATATATCTTCACATGATATCCTTGAATATATTGTCTTTATAAGTCACCAAAATATTGTAAAATTAAAAATACAAGAAAAATAAAAATGTAAAAGACTAATTTATTCAGGTTAACATAATGCCAGAAGTAATGTTAACATATCATACAAAATGCATATAATAAGTGTCTATACATTTATGAAAGGGGAAGATGGTAAAAAAATGATTTGAATATTTTAACAATCAGAATTAAAAATGCAGCATGGCCCAAATACCAGATTTACAGTGTTCATGAGTTGTAGACAAACTGTGGCTCAAAGTATTTCAAATATTCCAGGCACAGAAACCACAGAGAAAATTTTTGTTAAAAAATTCACAATGTACTGAATGCTATCTTCAACAACAATTTAAAAGTAAATATATAAATAAATTTCAAAAACTCATAGCTCAATTAATTTTAAAAAACCTATATGGATGTAGGGAAAAGGAGTAAATAAAATCTCATCATAAAATTTTAAAAACTCTGATTCTTTGATTTATCTAGGGAGAGATTTAAACATGTGACTAAAAAAGATCTGATCAAAATGTTCTTTTAATCCAACTTTTATCAGTCATCACTGTCAAGGTCACACTTCCTAACAAATATTTGGAATGCAGCTATTTTGTGCTGCCAGTTTGTGCTAAGCCATATGCTACAACAATCAATGAAACGGAAGGTGAGATTAACAACCACTATGAAATGTGAGGGGCCTAAAAAGGACAGGTGCCTGACCAGAAGGCCACAGATATTCACTCAGAGGTGGACCCAAATAATTTCTACCAAGGTTCTCCTAAAAAATTAAAAGCTTGTGGGCTGTTCCAGCGCATCTAGGAATAGGTGATAATGTCCTCAAATTCTGTGCATTATAGGAAGATTGGAAAAGTTTGATCTGAAAGTATTTAAATAAATGAAACACCTCCATTGTTATTTTTAATCCTCTTCTACCACCACCACACTGGCAGTAGACGCTACTAAACATTCACTATGTCACTCACCGTAAGAGCTTATATACTCATTTAGTATCAATTTAGCACATCTCAAACATCTCAATAGTAATGACAATGATAATAGTTACCAGACAATAAACACTAAAGAGGCAGTCTAGCAATAGTTTGTCACAGCTGCTGTGCTGCGCTGTGGGGGAATTCCTCCAAACTGTCCAGTCTCCCCGGCACCCACAGGGGAAAAATGGCAGACTGGAGTTCCAGTGATGGCTGCAGGAAACAACATATGCTGGAAAGGCTGTGGAGAAATAAGAACGCTTTTACACTGTTCGTGGGAATGTAAATTAGGTCAACCATTGGGGAAGACAGTGTGGCAATTCCTCAAAGACCTAGAACCAGAAATACCATTTGACCCAGCAATCCCGTTACTGGGAATATACCCAAAGGAATATAAATGATTCTGTTATAAAGACACATGAACACATATGTTAATTCCAGCACTATTCACATTAGCAAAAACATGGAATCAACCCAAATGTCCATCAGTGATAGACTGGATCAAGAAAATGTTATACATATACACCATGGAATACTATGCAGTCATAAAAAGGAATAAGATCATGTCCTTTGCATGGACATGGATGGGGCTTTAAGCCATTATCCTCAGCAAACTAACACAGGAACAGAAAACCAAACACTGAATGTTCTCACTTACAAGTGGGAGCTGAACAATGAGAACACATGGACACAGGGAGGGGAACAACACACACTGGGGCCTGTCAGCAGGGCGAGGGCAAAGAGAGCATCAGGATAAATAGCTAATGCATGTGGGGCTTAATACCTAGGTGATGGTTTGATAGGTGCAGCAAACCACTATGGCACACATTTACCTGTGTGACAAACGTGCACATCCTGCACTTGCATCCTAGAACTTAAAATACAATGAAATATTTAAATAATAAAAAAATAAAGGCTAATGTGCCATGGACAGTGTTAATATCTGTACATAATTATCTAACTTAATTCTTCCAAAACACTAAGAATTACCTTAATAGTATTATCTCTGTTATATACACTAAGTACATTGAAATGTGGAAGGGTAGTAATTAAGAGATTATGTGTAAGAACTAAGATCTGAACTCGGGTCTGTATGATTAAGATTGTGATCTTATCATTTAAACTGAAGGTGTTGGTATCACCTTAAAGTTGAGTTGAGAAAACTGAACTTTAAGAAGATGGCATAAATAGGCCAAAGTCACACACATTAAAAACTGTGTAAGGTAGAATTAAATTCAATCCCATCTGACTTGCAAAGCTTAACATCAGGAATATGGAAAGCCTTTAATATGTTAATATAAATTGTGGAGCTCCAGGAAGGTGCTAAAATATGCAGTATATTATAAACATTTTGATGATGGAACTTTTTAAAACCTTATACCTATTAACACCTCTGGGAATAATATGTATACACATATCCATACACACATGGACACATATATAAAAATAGTTGGCCAGGTGCGGTGGCTCACGCCTGTAATCCCAGCACTTCGGGAGGCCGAGGCGGGCGGATCATAGGGTCAGGCGATCGAGACCATCCTGGCTAACACGGTGAAACCCCATCTCTACTAAAAATACAAAAAATTAGCCGGGTGTGGTGGCTGGCACCTGTAGTCCCAGCTCCTCAGGAAGCTGAGGCAGGAGAATGGCGTGAACCCGGGAGGCGGAGCTTGCAGTGAGCCGAGATGGCGCCACTGCACTCCAGCCTGGGTGACAGAGCGAGACTCCGTCTCAAAAAACAAACAAACAAACAAACAAAAATAGTTTAGTAGACACAGACACACAGACCAATAGAACAGAATAGAGAACCCAGAAATAAAGCTGCACAGCTACAATCATCTAATCTTCAACAAATTTGACAAAAATAAGCAATGGGGAAAGGACATCCTATTCAATAAATAGTACTGGGATAACTGCCTAGCCACATGCAGAAGAATGAAACTTGGCTCGTACCTCTCGCCATATACAAATTATTAACTCAAGATAGATTAAAGACACAAATATAACACCTAAAACTATAAAATCCTAGAAGAAAACCTAGGAAATACCATTCTGGACATTGACATTGGCAAATAATTTAGGACTAAGTCCTCAAAAGCAATTGCAACAACAACAACAAAATGACCAATGAGACCTAATAAAGCTAAAGAGTTTCTGCACAACAAAAGAAATTAACAACAGAGCAAACAGCCTAAAGAGTGGGAGAAACTATTCACAGACTATGTTTCTGACAAAGGTCTAATATCTAGAATCTATAAGGAACTTAAACATTGAACAAGCAAAAACCAAATTATCCATCAAAAAGTGGGCAAAGGACATAAACAGATACTTCTGAAGACATATAAGCAGCTAACAAACATATTTAAAATCCTCCACATCAGTAATCATCAGAGAAATGCAAATCAAAACCACAATGAGATACTATCTCACATGAGTCAGAATGGCTGTTATTGAAAAGTCAAAAAAAAAAAAAAAAAAAACAGATACTGCTGAGGCTGTGGAGAAAAGGGAACACACCTATACACTGCTGGTGGGAATGTAAGTTAGTTCAACTACTAATGATGTGAGAGGCATCTTTGAGGTTTCTCGAAGAACTCAAAATAGAACTACCATTCAACCCAGGAGTCCCATTACTGGGTATATACCCAAGAACAATAAGTTGTTCTACCAAAAATGTACATGCACTCGTATGTTCATCACAGCACTACTCAATAGTGAAGACATGGAATCAACCTAGGTTCCCATCCATGGTGGCCTGGACAAAGAAAATGTGATACATATACAACATAGAAGACCACACAGCCATGAAAAAGAATAGAATCATGTCCTTTGCGGCAACAAGGATGCAGCTGGAGGGTATTATTCTAAGCATAGGAACAGAAAACCAAACACTGGATATTCTCACTTGTAAGTGGGAGTTAAACATTGGGTACACGTGGACACAAAGACAGGAACTATAGAAACTGGGGACTACTAGAAGGGGAAGACAGAGAGTGGGAAATGGTTGAAAAAAATACCTGTTGGGTACTACGCTCAATACCCAATAACAAGATCAAACATATCCCAAACCTCTGAACCATGCAGTATATCATGTAACAAGCCTGCACATGTACCCCCTGAATATAAAATAAAATTTGAAATCAAAAATAAAATAAAAGATATTTAGGGCATCTTTTACGATGCCACAGTGTCTAGACGTTTTAAAATGCATTTTATTAAGAAAGATTTAGAAAATACATAAAAGTGCAAAGAGTGATGTAATTGCATTCTCCACCAACCATGTGATCAATCTATGTATGTATGTCAGATGCATATATGTATGTATGCATTTGTCTGTCAGTATATTTATCTTTCTTCAAAATTCATACTGGTAAAACACTGATGAAAGCCCAGTAAGGAAAGAAATTTACCGAAATATTAAAGGATTAGAAAATTTAACTCTTATCTGAGGTGAAAGCAGCACTCTGTCATCATCATCTTCTGGTTTAGAAACAACCAGGCGTGCTCACAAGGCCAGACTGATATAGGTACTTGCTAACAGGCAGAAAGGCTAGAGGGTCTGGGCCTGCTGAATCAGGCATTGGTTGTCTTATTCTGGGTAACATTCTTTTCCTCTTCCATAGTAATAGTCTTTGGTAATCAGTCTTTTTACAAATGATCTTTGTCTTTAATAATTTCCATGAAAGTGCCTGACTTATTGCGCCAAGCTAAGAGGATTGGCAAATAAACACAGACAGGGCCAATAGTCTTTGAAACTGAATCTTGAGCTCAGGAACAAGGAGAGAAGACAATTGAAACTTATTTTAATGACAACTCCTAAAAACACTCTGTTAATTCCTACTGGCTTGTTTTCTTGAGCCCCTCAAATTTTTTAGTTAGTTTTTATCCCTCCAACTTTTGTTATTTTTTCTTAAGTCAGCCAGCATTGCCTAAATCCAAGAGACTATGTTGCATTAGTTATACTGCATATACTATACTTACTTCTGTAAACTAAATTATTAAAGAAATACTGTCAATAGGATGACTTCTGAAAGTGAGCACAATAATCAAATGACAAGAAACCATTAAAAAAAGAATGTATTATTATTTTTTCACTTTCAGGATAAGACTTGATATAAAAGAGGCTAATTGGCCGGGTCCGGTGGCTTACGCCTGATATCCAGCACTTTGGGAGGCTGAGGCAGGTGGATTGCCTGAAGTCAGGAGTTTGAGACCAGCCTGACCAACATGGAAAAACCTTGTCTCTACTAAAAATACAAAATTAGCCGGGCCTTGTGGCGCATGCCTGTTGTCCCAGCTACTCGGGAGGCTGAGACAGGAGAATCATTTGAACCCGGGAGGCAGAGGTTGCAGTGAGTCAAGATTGTGCCATTGCACTCCATTGCACAACAAGAGTGAAACTCCATCTCAAAAAAAAAAAAAAAAAAAAAGAGAGACCAATCAGGACTACATCAACCACAGAAATTCAAAACTCAAATGTGTTACTGTTTGAGGCAGTCAATTTCTTGTCTATGATTGTATTCAGTGGGCCTAGATGATTGTTAAAACTCTCTTCTGCTCATATAATAATCCTTAAAAATAAATTATTGTCATTGCATTATTATTATTATTATTATTTTGAGATGGAGTTTCACTCTTGTTGCCCAGGCTGGAATGCAATGGCGTGATCTTGGCTCACTGCAACCTCTACCTCCTGGGTTCAAGCTCTGCTCGTGCCTAGCCTCCAGAGTAGCTGGGATTAGAGGGACGCACCACCGCACCCAGCTAATTTTTGTACTTTTAGTAGAGACGGGGTTTCACCATGTTGGCCAGGATTATCTCTATCTCCTGACCTTGTGATCCCCTACCTCAGCCTCCCACAGTCCTGTGATTACAGGTGTGAGCCACCGCACCCGGCCATCATTGAGTTATTTTTAAAAAACAAATCATCAGTAGCTATGACTCTCTTTCATATAACATGTGAAGTGTTCAACAACTCTGTTCCAAAGGGGCTTTTTCCTAGAATGATTATATGGAATATCAGATAATTTACAACTTAAATCTTCCACTTCCATAATTTTAGATCAGAAATTTGGGAAGGCTAAATTATGACTTCTATCTGAGGGCACTAAGAAGGCAAAAAGAAAGAGTCCATTATTTTATATGATGTTGGGAATAATGTAAAGACATCTTATTGGTGGACAGGAATACATTGGTGTGTATTTGCAAAGCCTGAGTACTAGTAACAGTACTTTCCATTCCATTTGTATTGCAGTTTTAATGGGTAGAGTCTCTTTGGATTTTAAGCAATTAAGAAAGAAAATTAACATTTCAATTAGTACAAAGAAAAAAATAATGGGAAGGAGTAAATTACTTGACATTTGAGAAAATAGCTAGAATGCCAAGCATATATTTGTAAGAAGCACCATTATTTTGTCTTAAGAAAATGTCTTAAGCAACTATAATTCAATTTAAAAGGTTCTCTCAAAGGCGCATGTGTCACAGAAAGACCTTATGGAGCATTCAGTCTATATTGATTGAGATATAAAACAGGAGGATTCCAACTGTGTCATGAAAATAATTTCATTGTGTACATTGTTAAGGCAAAGATAAGAAACAAAGGGTTGTTGATGGATGAAGCAAAGGTAGAAAAGAGACAGGAAAATCACCGAGGAGATTGTAAAGTTTCTGGATAGAATAGTGAAAATTAATGGAAACTAAAATAACAGAATGGCTGTAGAAAATATTAAAGAGAAGAATCTGAACACTGTTCATTGGAATTCTCAAGACAGTTAATGGGCTGCATGAAAGGTGAAACAGGTGACATATCAAGTGAGCCAACATAAAGTGAGCAAAGGCAAGAATGTAATTATTATTCACTAGGATCCAAGAGAAGCCTAAGTGTAACTGGAACTTGAACAATGCTTTTCTAAGTAGAATATCAATTCAATTATATTAGTGCAGCTGCATAGATGATTTCTGAAGTGACCTTTACCCACAACTCAAACACTACGTTCTAATGACTGATTATTTGATATGCAAAGTATCTCATGTGGTATGTGATAAATAGAAGATTACCATTCCTGGCCATTGTCACCTTTACAAATCTGATGCCCACAAATACTAAAACCCATTATAAAAGGTATCTATGTTACAGAGAATTAAGGGACCTCAGATATTCTTATTATGTTCTATTAATTTGGGAAGGGGAAATATTAAGGGCATCAATAATTAATATTTAAGGGGACAAACAAGCTGTATATTCACATCAGGAGACCACAGAGTGAAGAGTGATAAGTACTATTTGGGGCATGGAGGGATTCTTTTTTAAAAAGGAGACTGTGAACTTTGAATGCTGTATACTACCTGGTCTGAAATGACGATATGAAGAATAATCCCAGAAAATATTCCCTGGTTAAAGACCTGAAGGTATGGAAGTGCAGGGGTGCTCTGGAAACAATGTTTAGTTTGCTTTCATGACCATTTGATTTAAGGAAGGGCTATGACTTGAGAGGAGCCAAGAAGGTGGGTCATAGTCACTTGTTAAAAGCCTTATTTGATGTTAAGGAATTTGCATATTGTCTTTTAGGTAATGAAAAACTATTGGAGTTTTGTTATTATTATTATTTTTCTACTGCTACTATATCACCATTCACTGAACACCTACTATTATACTAAGATGTATGGATACAACCATGAGCCAGAAACAAAATGTATCATTAGTCTTGTACTATAGAACGAGAGACAGACAATTTAAAAAACATGCATGAATATGAGACAATTGCAACTTGAGATTCATGCCATGGGTAACACAACAGAAAAAATTATGAGAGGTCCTTGAATGCATATTGGTATTGACATTATGGATACCAATATGGTTGGCAAAAGTAGTGTGTCCTGAACTGTGCACATAAATTCAATGAGATAGGCGAGGATTATATGGCATCTTTGGAAGACTTTGTAGTTGTGTGGCTGTCCTCCATGAACAAATAGAAACAAGAGCTGGGAAATTTATGTCATAACTTTTTGAATGATCCTGGTTACCAGGAATAAGATCTGGAATATACTTGGGTTATACATACATCAAATAATGCAAGAAACCAGTACTTTATTTTGTCTTTAAGGTTTCTGAGAATTAAACTACCAAACACTTGTTTTGTATCTTTAGTCAGATTAAAAAGATCCAGATGATGTTCTCTTACTTTAAAGCTGGAGTATTTTTATTAAGTCAGTTAAAGCTTGTATGTAATTCATAAAAATAATATGAACATTTTAAATAAAGCCAATCAAAATCTATACGAAAGTTTTGTTTTACTGATAGCTGGATATTGTTCTCACTTTAATTTTGGAAACATGTTCATCCAGCTATATTTAGGGGAGAAACTCAATTTTTCCTTGGGAAAAGATTCAGTATCTTTCTTTCTCTTGGTGATAAAAAGGACACCTGTGTCAACTTTTTAGTTAAGGGTCGTATGAGTTATCATAATTAGCCCTAGAGTCACTAATGTGATAGTGTGCTTTCTTTAACAAACTTTGACCTGAAGAAAGTTGTTTCCCTTAATGTACTTAAAGTTCGTAATGGTTTACTTTAAGGCCACAGTTTTTATTCCTTATGATGTCTCTAAGCAAGCATATCTACAGTAATGCAAGTTTAAAATGACTTGATGCCAGATGAAGACTATTTAAATGATTTAAGTTGTACCTTAAATTATTTACTATGTCATATTACCCAGTTTATATTAATGTCAACTTATTTAATTATATGAAAATCACATTTTTTCCAGAAAATATAAATGAACAAAAATTCTCTCCTTGCATATGAAAGTGCAAAAAAAAAAAAAACGGGAGCTTCATTGTGAATTTAACTGATTACTCTTAAAATTTCTACCTCAGCATAAAGGCCGAAAACTATATGCAGCCAGATATGTTCCAAGGTGAATAAAAAGCATAAATGAAAAGCATTAAATTTTTTCAGTCATTTTAATATTGAGGTGTCTCAAAAAATCATGTTCTGCAAGATTTATTATGAGCAATAGAAAGTTGGTATACAACATTGGTTGAACAAATCACACAAATACACACATGTATACAAAGTCAAAACAGATTCTGGAGACTTATTTGCTTAATACATAGTCATCAGATTTCATAGAATGCTGCTTTCATTTTAAAATGTCATAGAGGTTGTTTGCAAATAAGAGTACATTTTCTATTTGCAATATGTCCACACATGCTTATTCAAATATTAGCATTTCAAATATGAATTTGATTAAGAGCTTGATCAGCCTTTCATTTATGCTTATATAGCTAAATTGATTTTTAAAGCTTATAAGACACAAAAATTATTAAAATTTATTTTAATAACTAAAAATAAATTTAATTATTTTAAAAGTATTAAAATTTCTTTGTTTTGATGAGCATATTTGATTCCAATCCAAATAATCTAAGCTTTTAATAAGAAAGTTTCCATTTATTCTATAAAACACAGGAATTTTAATAGAAAAAATATTTGACTACTAACATATAAGTGTTGGCAGGAGTCCTAGGATATCAAGTCAATGGATATTAGGTTGAAGACAAAGCCTAATCTAAACCAAAACTTCTAGATATAAATTCAGTGGTTTATTAAAACCTATTCATTTTCATTCATTGAAAAGAAAGTAAGTTGTTGAAAAAAATCAGAGTATAAAGATAGAAAAAGAGGAAGCAATGAAAATTAAAATCGTTGCTTTATGTTAACATTCATATATTACATCAGTATAAATAAAGTGAAAACAAATAAATATAAAAATGAAAAAAATATACAAGCTTCTGATTAGGGTTTTATTGTTGAAAATAAAAATTAAGCTATGTTTTAACAGTTTTCAAGTTTTGGTACCCTCTCTTTTATGAAGATGTCTTTTATGAAAAAAAACATAAGCTTAATTATTGAAAATTTACAGCCCTATATAGTTTTCAAGATGTTTGGAATACATATAGCTTAATTTAACTTTTTATTTTGATATAAGCCTAACAGAAAAGATACAGGAATAATGTAGGAAACCCTCAGGTACCTCTTATTAGATTCATAATTTATTGTCACATTTTGACCCATTCGCATATATGCATTTATATTTAGAGAGAGACAGACAATTTTTTCCTGAACATGTGAGAAAAGTTTGGAGATATTGTATCTTTTTGCTACTAAATGTTTCAGTATGTACTATTTTATGGAAAATGGCAGGATATTTTCTCACATGTCCACAGTATAATAAAATCAGAAAATTTTAGCATTAATATATTTCCGTGGTATACCCCCATATCATAATCAAATTTATCAAGTGTATCAATTATGTATTTTATAGTAACTTTATTTTTCCTGGTCCAAGAACCAATCTAGAACTGCACTTGGTTGTTATATTTGTTTAGCCTTCTTTAACCTGAAATAGTATCTTAGCCTTTCCTAAGTTTCTTGGCCTTGCAATTTTTGAAATGTAGAAACCAGACATTTAGAAAATATTTTTACTAAATTGGGCCTTTGTCCTATAAATAGATTCAAGTCAAGCATTTTTGGAAGGCGTGCCATTAAGTTAAAGGTGGATCCTTCTCAGTACATTATATCTATTATATCTGAGGCACATGATGTTGAAATGTTTCAATATTGGTTAACTTTGGTAACTTTGCTTAAGATTGTGTCTCTCAGGTTTTTTCAATGTAAAGATACAGTTTTCCACTTTGTAATTAATCATAATATTTGAGGTAATGTGTTGAGACTGTGAAACTATCCTGTTTCTCATTTTTCCTCAGTTTTAGCTTCCATTGATGATTTCCTATTGTCATCATTCTTCCTATATTTATCAGGTGTCATTCAACTTCTGTTATAATTTATTAGTCCTTTTATCTCAAATTTCTTTATTCATGAAGTTTGTTATACCCAGTGAGTTAAGATCATCTACTATATCATTAAGTGTTTTAGTGATCAAATATTCTCATATTTGGCCAGTGTGAACCCCTTTCATCTATCTCATCATATGTTCTTTTGATATTTCCCTTTGGTTACTTTCTGAACCATCTTGTACTTTCCATTAATTTGAAAATTAGACTGCTCCAAGGAGCATACTTTCTGGAATGTATTTCTGGTTCCTTTTTCCAGGGACAAGAAAGACCAGGTGCCTTGCTGGAAAAAACTAGATCCTGCTGACCATAGCATTATTTTGGTGAGTGAGTTGGCCATAAGGTCTTTGTTATTTTGTTATACATGTATCCCAAGCCCCCTCTTCATCAGGGAAAAGCTAGAAGAAAGAAAAAGGAAAAATGAAAATCCTGTCATGCCACTCTATCCTTTTATTGAAATTCCTTAGCTTTTACAAAGAAAAAAAATTCTCATTTTCTCTTAGGGAGGGAAAGAACTATGCTACCTTAAACACCACGAACCACACACGGGCTTACAGAGTTCTAACCAGTCCATAAATGCACTGGAATTTGCTCCTCAGTTTAATCTCAAATGGGGTGAACTTGTTCCTGTATATCTTTGTCAAATACCCTAAAACAGAGGCCAAAGAGAAAATCATGCTCCCTCAGAAACACAGAAATGGAAAGAAAACCAAGAACATTTTTTCTATTTTATGCATGCAGCTTTATGTTTAACCTGTATGCTGCCTCTTACATTCTGGTCAGAGATATCTCAGCATATTGAATGAAGTTCAAATATCTTGGGCTGAGATAAAAAGAATTCCTAGATTTTTAAATTTTTTTTCATTATTTCCCATGACAGTATACTCTCAAAATCTCCCCCTTGATCAGAGTTGGAGCTGGGGGTTGGCAGTCATTTCTCTCACAGTATCTTTTTTAGCATTCAGGGCCCAAATAGGACGTGCCAGGGAGAAACAAGTGAAATGTTTCCTACAAAAACTAAAATCGTTTCATAAGCTGTCCAGAATTGAACTTGATGCACAAAAATAGCATTACTTTTGGGGGTCTGAATCCATTCTAAATAGGCTTCTGATGGTCAATGATTTCACTAAACAAAATTGAAACTGCATCACATTTTGTAACACTTGTTCCCTCTGCAAATTTTGTGTCATCAGACATTGGTATCTAGTTTAATTTTTGAGGTTGTATTCATTTCATTCACAATCAATTAACTATTCATGTTTTTCCTTCACTAGAGAACCAGATTCAGAATTTCTCACTAACCCTGGAGCTATGCCTTTTCCTTCACTACTGACTGTAGCTCCAAATTTTCCCACTAAACTCTGTATCAATCTTCATTGGCCATTTGTTTCCATCATGCTGGATTCCTTCTGAGATGGTATTTCTAATTCCAGGATGGCCCCTACTGGCTTTACTCACTCTGTTCACCATTTTTCCTGTAGTTTAGGGAGCATGGTGTTATGTTCCTGGCCTGGTATGGTTTGTCATGATTCATACAAGGTCAGACATCACATCACATATTGACAAAAATTTTCCTCACATTTAACTCATAATATATGTTCTTGTACTGTCTAGCAAATGCACAGAAATAAATATTATTCGATGACTGTAAACTCACAATGAGTTAGAAGGGTACTGCAAAAATATTCTCTTACTGTCCCCACTAATTATCTATCTTACTACACTGAGGCCAGGCCAGATAGCATCTCAAAATATTTTCTTTTACACTCTAACCTCTTCCTTTGCTACTTCTTTTAACCATTCCTTTTATCTTTTGCTCTCTCTGCACCCCTCTTCAGGGTCCCAGATGCAGCCTAGATTTTTTCATATTCTGGGCCTCCTCTTTGACTCTAGAATTAGCAGCAGTGGCTTCTCCATATTGAAGAATATATTAGGTCTTCAATTTTTTTTATTATCCTCCAATAGTTTATTGAGGTACAGGTGGTATTTGGTTACATGGGTAAGTTCTTTAGTGGTGATTTGTGAGATTTTGGTGCACCCATCACCTGAGCAGTATTTGCTGCAACCTATTTGTAGTCTTTTATCCCTTGCCCCTTTCCCATCCTTCCCCTTAAGTCCCCAAAGTCCATTGCATCATTGCATCATTCTTATGCTTTTGTGTCCTCATAGCTTAGCTCCCAGACATCAGTGAGAGCATACAATGTTTCGTTTTCCATTCCTGAGTTACTTCACTTAGAATAATAGTCTCCAATCTCATCCAGGTCACTGCAAATGCTATTAATTCATTCATTTTTATGGTTGAGTGGTATTCCATCATAAATATATATATATATATAATATATATATTATGTGTGTGTGTGTATATATATATATATATATATATATCATCACAATTTCTTTATACACTTCTTGACTGATGGGCATGTGGGTTGGTTCCACAATTTTGCAATTGAAAATTGTGCTGCAATAAATATGTATGTGCAAATATCTTTCTTGTATAATGACTTCTTTTCCTCTGAGTAGATACCTAGTAGTGGGATTGCTGGATCACTTTTTCAGACTAAAAAAAACACGAGAAAAACAAAATTGACTGACCCTAATAAAATAATTTTGATGCTAGAATGAAAACCAAAGCCCAGGCTATAACCTATAATGCTCTGTGCAATCTGGACCCAACTTGACCCTCCTTCCTACCTTTTCTCTTTTTTATGCTGTCTGACCTTACTATTTCTCAAATGCACCAAAAATATCTTTGTCTCAGGAACTTTGTTTGTGTTTCCCTCCCTGGTATGTACTTTCTTTTGGCTCTCTCTCTTGGTTCATTCATATCTCTGTTAAATATTATTTCAGCTCAAAGTCCTTCCCTGATTAATATATACAAAAGAGCTGCTGCCTCCGACCAGCTCCATTTTTAATACTGTCCATTTGTTCTTTGTTTGTTTGAATGAATAAACATATATGCCATAATTTTTTTTTCTTTTTATTGTGTCATACTAAAGAATTGTTCCTTGCCTAGAAGAGAAAAAAAGTAAGGAGGAATCAAATACTCCTTTACATGCATATAAGAATATATCTCAGTAAGCAATAGCAAGAGAAATCACAAAGCGTTTTGAGAGGAAGAAAGGGGGGGTATGATGTGAGTTGGGTTGCTAGCAAAGGCTTTTAGAAGAAATTTAAATGAGACTTGAAAGTTGAGAAGAAGCCAATTAAAGATTTTCAGGCAGAAGGAATAGCATGTATAAAAAGTTTCAGCCAAACATAAAATTTCTAGAAGAGAAAATATATATCAAAGCAGAAATAAATGGATTTGAAATGATGAAAGTAATACAAAAGATCAACTGAACAAAAAGGTGTTTTTTTCAAAATATAAACAAAATTGACAAACCTTTAGCTAGACTAACTAAAAAACAAAGAAAGAATGCCCAAATAAAATCAGAGATGAAAAAGGAAACATTAAAACTGATACCACAGAAGTTCAGAAGGTCATTAATATGAGCAACTATATGCCAATAAATTGGAAAATCTAGAAGAAATGTATAAATTCCTAGACACATACAAACTAGCTACAAGACTGAGCCATGAATAAATCCATAACCTGAACAGGTCAATAACAAGTAACAAGATTGAAGTTATAATAAAAAGTCTCCCAACAAAGAAAAGACTGGGACCAATGCCTTCACTGCTGAATTCTACCAAACAACTAAATAAGAACAAGTACCAATCCTACTCAAACTATTCCAAAAAATAGAATAGGAGGGAATACCTTCAAACTCATTCTTCAAGGCCAGTATTATCCTCATACCAAAACCAGATACATCAAAAAAAAAGAAAACAATAGGCCAATATCACTGACAAATATTGATGCAAGAAAATCCTTAACAAAATAATAGGAAACTGAATTCAACAACACATAAAAAATGTCATTCATCGTGACAAAATGAGATTTACCACAGGGAAGCAAGGATGTTTCAACATCTGCAAATTAATCAATGTGTGATACATCATATCAACAGACTGAAGAACAAAGACAATATGGTCATTTCAACTGATTCTGAAAAATCATTTGACAAAATTCAACATCTCTTTATGATAAAAACCCTCAAAAAACTGGGTATAGGAGGAACCATAATAAAAAGCATAATAAAAGCCATATATGATACATGCATAGCTAGTGACTGAATAGGGGAAAAATTGAAAGCCTTTCCTCTAACATCAGCAACACAAGGAGACCCGCTTTCACCACTGTTATTCAATATAGTACTGAAAGTCTTAGCTAGAGCTGTCAGATAAGAGAAAGAAATAAAGAGCATCCAAATTGGAAAGGAAGTCAAATTATCCTTGTTTGCAGACAAAATGATCTTATATTTGGAAATACCTAAAGACTCCATAAAAAAGCTCTTAGAATGGATGAACAAATTTCCAAAATCAACATACAAAAGTGAGTAGCATTTCTATATATCAACAGCAAACAAACCAAAAAAGGAATCAAGAAAGTCATCCCATTTACATAGATACAAATTAAATAAAATACCTAGGAATTAACTAAACAGGTGAAAGATGTCTGCAAAAAAGTATAAGACATTGATGAAAAAAATTGAAAAAGACATCAAAACTGGAAAGATACTCCATGTTCAATATTATTAAAGTATCCATACTCTACCCAAAGCAATCTGTAGATTTTATACAATCCCTATCAAAATGCCAATGACATTCTTCACAGAAATAGACAAAAAATCCTAATATGGAACCACAAAATACCAAGAATACCCAAAGCTATCCTAAGCAAAAACAACAAAACTGGGGGAATCATATAACCTGACTTCAAATTATACTACGGAACTATAGTAAGCAAAACAGCATGGTACTGGCATAAAAACAGACACATAGATCAGTGGAACAAAATAGAGAACCCAGAGATAAATCTTTACATGAACTCATTTTTAACAAAGGAGCCAATAATATGCATAGGAAAAATGGCAGTCTCTTTAATAATTGATGCTTAGAAAACTGAAAATCCACATGCAAATCAAAAAAATGAAAGTAGACCCTGTCTCTCGTCATATAAAATATTAAATCAAAATGGGTTAAAGATTTAAATCTAAGATCTCAAACTATTAAACTACTGCAAGAAAACATTGGGGAAACACTCCAGGATATTGGACTGGGCAAAGATTTCTTGAGTGATACCTCACAAGTACCACAAGTACAAGTAACAAAAGGAAAAAAGGTGGACAAATGGGATCACATCAAGTTGACAAGCTTCTGCATAGCAAAGAAAACAATCAACAATGTGAAAAGACAACCCACAGAATATGAGAAAATATTTGCAAACTACCCATCTGACAAGAGTTTAGCAACCAGAATATATAAGGAATCAAACAACTTTGCAGAAAAAAAAAATCTAAAAATTTGCTTCAAAAAAATGGGCAAAAGACCTAAACAGACATTTCTGAAAAGAAGACATACAAATGGCAAACAGGTATATGAAAAGGTGCTCAGTATAATTGATCATCAGAGACATGCAAATGAAAACTATAATCAGACATAATCTCGCCCCGGTTAAAATGACTTTTATCCAAAAGAAAAAAGATAACGAATGCTGAAGAGGATGTGGAAAAAATGAAAACTCTTGTACAATGTTAGTAGGAATGTAAATTAGTAGAACTACTATGGAGAACAGTTTGGAGGTTCCTCAAAAAAGCTAAACATAGAGCTACCATATAATCCAGCAATCCCACCTCTAGGTATATATCCAAAAGAAAGGAAATCTGTATATTGAAGAGATACCTGCATGCCTATGTTTGTTGTAGCACTGTTCACAGTAGCCAAGATTTGGAAGCAACCTGTGGCCATCAACAGATGGATGGATAAAGGAAACATTGTATACACGATGAAGTACTATTCAGCCATGAAATACGAGATCAAAAATCATTTGACCAAATTCAACATTTACAACAACATAGATGGAACTGAAGGTCATTATGTGAAGTGAAATAAGCCAGGCACAGAAAACAAATTTTACATGTTTTCACTTATTTATGGGAGCTAAAAATTAAAATAATTGCACTCATGGAGACAGAGAGTAGAGGGATGGTTACCAAAGGCTGGGAAGGGTAGTCAGGGAAGGTGGGGCGGAGGGGAGTGGGGATTTTTAATGGGTACAAAAAAATAGTTAGAAAGAATGAATAAGACCTAATATTTGCTACCACAACAGGGTAACTATAGTCAAAAATAATTTAATTGTACATTTAAAAATAACTAAAAGGATATAATTGGTTTGTTTGGATTAATGTGTGGGGTAATGGTTACCCCATGTGCTCTGATGTGATTATTACATATTGCATGCCTGTATAAAAATATTTTATATAACCCATAAATATATACACTTACTATGTGCACACAAAAATTAAAAAGAAAAAAAGTTAAAGACCCAAGATCCTCTTGTGAATGATACACAATCAATATGGGGAGAGTGGCATAGGAAGAGATGGGAGAGGCAGGTTGGGTCTCGAACACAAGGTGTCTGCTGGGCCATGTGTGGAATCATGGCTATTATTTTTAAGTGGAAAGGGAAGCCATTTGATGGTTTTAAGCAAGAGGGCAACAAAACATTTTGTGCTTTAAAATTATCATATTGGTTGCTGTGTGGAAAAGGAAATTGATAGTGGTAAGATAGAGATGAAAACAGTTAGGAGGGTATTGCAGCCCTCCAGATGAAAAGCATTGGTAATATCCATCAGAAGTGAAAGACAGAAGTAGATGGCACAGGTTTTTGTGAAATAGCATAAAAACAACCGAGATTGGATAGATTAGAGGTGAGGGTAAGGGAGAGTCACAGGTTCCTCAGGACTGACATGTGACTGAGTGAATGCTGGTGCTATTAAATAATTTGGAAATGTCTGTGAGGAAAAAAAGCTACTATGAAAGGGAATTGGGAAGGGGTGAAATTAGTAGTTCAGCATAGTTGTATTAGGTATGAAATATCTTAGAGACAGCCAAGTGAAGATTTGGAAAAGACGATTGATACACAAATATAGAGCTTGAAAGAGAGGTTTAAGCTTAATGAGAGAAAATTGGGAGTGTTTATCCTGTTATACCTTCCCATTAAAACAATATATCTTCTAAACATAATATAATAAAGCATAATATAAACATACATATTATTCTATCTCCTTCCAATAAGGTGCCATATGTTGATTATAGTATAGAAGAAAAAGACAAATAGTTATATTTTTAAAACACCATGACAGTTGATTTGCTTTTTCTTTTTTGTTCTTTTGTCAATAATGCAATACATTTAATTATTTACATTTAACCCAGGAGAACTGAGGTTTAAAGAGGTTAATTAAATTGCTACAAGATCAATCAGCTTATAAGAGAGAGAACCAGGATTCAATCTTAGTTTTTTGTTAAGCCCATACTTTTTCTACACCAACTGTGACATACATAAACACATATTTATTTGTTTTTTTACTTAATGAGATCTAAAAAATGAAATCGGATAACTTGAGGCCAGGAGTTCGAGACCAGCCTGGACAACATTGTGAAACCCTGTCTCTACTAAAAATACAAAATTAGCTGGGTGTGGTGGTGCACCTGTAATCTCAGCTACTCAGGATGCTGAGGCAGGAGAACTGCTTAAGCCAGGAGGCAGAGGTTGCAGTGAGCTGAGATAGCACCACTGTACTCCAGCCCGGGTGATAGAATAAGACTCTAACTCAAAAAAAAAAAAAAAAAAAAAAAAAAGGAAAGAAAGAAATGGTGCTATGAGTTAAGCGATATTTTTATTTAGTTCAAATCATGAATATTTTTTAAAAGTTCTATTTTGCCTATAATTTCAAACAGTCTGGTAATTCAGTTTCATTACCATGGGGAAAAACACAATGAAAGCTGTATCTTGGTAGCCATTAGTTATTTCCAACAAAGAAACTTGGTATTTGGAGGGGGCTTAAGTTATTCCTTAAGGTAAGAATTACGCACTTGATAAAAATTCTGGCACTGTTTATAGTCAGAATTACCTGGAGTACTGGTATTTGCTGTTATTGCTATTTTTGATAAGGGGCAGGGTCAATGAGAAACATTGGGTCCTAAGAGGATTTTTCCAAAAGGCGATAATGCATTTTTTTACAACATGAAAAGTTTTATTTCATTAGCTTATATAATTCTATGACATTTGGAAAATAAAGCAATTTTCCTTCACTATCTTTTTCTGAGGATTTTGGAGGAAACAGGATTATGGTATGGGCATACTAGAGATATTTCTTTGTCTTCTTGCTGACACATGGAAATATTTTATTATCTTTCTGAAAATATTACAACAAAATCTAAACATTCTCTTTGATATAGTTTCTAATTTGTGTAACATAAGGAAGTTCTATTACATCTGAATGTGTAATTCTGCCCTTTCATATTTCAATCAACATCTAGGTCAATAATAATCATAATGTTGGAGGCATTTTAAATACTGAAATTCTTTTTGAAATAAAATGAAATTATTTCATTCTTTCTCACTGTTCTACTAGGATATCATTTTAGAATATTAAAATTTTAGAATTAAAATTACATAAAATATAGTGGCTTCTACATTTTAAAAAAGGAGAGGGAGGAAGATAAAAAAGAAGAGGGACGAAAAGGAGAGAGAGGAAGATAAAAAGAGCAGGTATTGCTGAGAGATTAAGATAGTCCTTTAAGAGATTTTATGTGTGGTTTTCAACATATTATAATTTAGGACTTTTTTTTATTTTAAAGATGATTAAAGTAAGACTCAGAAATATGAAATAATTAGCCCAAGCTAACACAATTAGAGCTGTGCAAGTTTCACACTTTAATTTGCAATAAAACAGTTGTCTAAACTTCCTGAATCACTGAGAAGGACTTGATACACAATTTGCTTTTACCAATTGCTCTTAGAGATCTGTGGAAATCCTCAAATTTGAAAGGGGGAGTGAAGAATATAATGTCTGTGAAATAAAATAATTAGCATCAATGACATTTCAAAAACATAGAATCAGCTATTATTAACCTGATTCTTCATTCAGAGACACTTCAACTTGACTAGTATTTTATTGCTCAATGAACCTTATATAAACATAACACTATTCATTTCTTCACTGGTATCTACTGGCTTTTTACTTGGGCTTAAAATTGTTACAAAAGCATCTTTTTTGTTCATATTTGCTTGGTATATCTTTGTGCATTACTTCATTTCCAAACACTCTGTATTCATTTATTAAAATATTTCTTTACTACACAAAGTATTATTATTTATTTGTTAAGTCTGAGAGACGCAGTCTTTTGAGGGGTGGATGTCCCAGGCTAGGATCTCTTGAAGCAGAGCTTGACATGAAATTCTGGTTTAAGTGATTACTGAAGGAAGGCTCTTACGAGAAATTTGTAAAAAAAAAAACAAAACAAAAAAAACAACAAAACTTTGGAAAGCAGGTTAGAACTGGGGCAAAGAACTATTCAACTATATACTTCTATTGATGTCCCACCTCCAGATAAATTAAGTGAGAAACTCAGAATCAGAGTTGTCCAAACTCCAGACCGAGTTAGCTTTTCGTACTATGTATCAGTAAGTTATTTTCTGCAAGCCACCTCTGGGTAAAAGGCATTCGTTTTCATGCCTTTTCTGGTGAATTGATTCCCTTTGATAATAGCACTTTTCCAGACTGAAGCTGTAAGCCATCAGAGGCTTACATTCACTGCAGCTGGGGGTCCAGATACACTGGCAATGGATGGGATGTGGATATGACACCATGACATCTACTAGAGTCTATTGCTTGCACTGCTGAACCCATCTTACTTCTCACATTAGTTCATTCAATCTGGGCACAGTTTCTCTAGGATTCTTCAGACACACTATCTAGGGGAAGTTTCAAGAGGAGGGTTTTTGGAATCCTTGATCTCAAGGCTCTTGTTAATGCTCAGCCTCTCCCTATTTTACCACCAATTCTAAATTCCCGTTCCTTTCAGGAAAACTTCTGTTGGTGTGGGTGCCTTGTCTGATGGGATAAAGAAGGCCATCATACCTAAGGTGACTGAATTCCCAATTATTATGTCTGTATCAAGCCATTGTTTTTATCCTTAACCATTTGAAGGTAAAACTGTTAAAGTGAGTACGTAATTTATCATTTAAATATTCTATGTTTTTCTTGCTGCCCCCATTATGTAATAAGAGACATACTTCTCATGATGATGAAAGTCAGTAAACACTGGCAGTGTGTTAACTCTTTTCCTTGCCTACTAGTTAACAGTCACAAGAGCCCAAGGTGAAAAGGATGTTTTAAATTTAGTGGGGATGGTGCTGAGTCCCCCACTGGAAGTAGTGGCATTCTAAGAATCAAATCCTTTAGAACTACAGAGCCTAATATTAAATAGAAAGAAACAAAAATTCCCCAAGTACATTACCAGGAGTGTCAGACATATGTAGTCTACACTTTGGGAAATAGAGCTACATAAGAATATATTGTACACAAAAGGGTAGTATACCATCACCTCAAGTTCTCACACTGAAGCTGATGCTCAGATGCACTTTAAAAACACTGTTTCATTGCTATCAGACCAGAGGTGCTATCACACTGTAATTTTGATTTGGATTTTCTTAATGACTATGGTATTAGGAATCTTTGCCCATGCTTATTTGTCATCTGTTTTTCTCCTTTTGAGAAATTTCTATTCAAATTCATTACTGATTTTGGAATTTGGTTTACATGCCTTTTTATTATTGAGTTAAGGATGTTCTTTTTGTAGTCTGGATATCAATCTCTTATCAGATATGCAATTTATAAATATTTTCTCCTATTCTGTGGATTATCCATTTTATTATAGTATCATGCAATATAAAGGTTTTAATATTGAAGAAGTCCAATTTATCTATTATGTCTCTAGCCTCTTATGCTTTCAATATCATATCAAAGAAACAGCTGCCTAATGCAAGTTCACAAAGATTCACTCTTATCTTTTTTTTTAAGAGTTTTATAGTTTTAGGTCTTACATTTAGTCTCTAATTCACTTCCCAGTACTGCATGTTGAAACAATTGCTCTTTTCTTACTCAATTATCAAGGTATCTTTATTTAAAATCATAATAATTTTAAATACATAAGTTCACCATAAATGAGTTTAATTTTGTATGTTAAACTTTGTTCCACTGATCTATATTTATATTTGTGTCAGTACCACAATGCATTTATTACTGCAGCTATGTACTAAATTTTGAAATCCACAAATGTGGGTCCTCCAACTTTGTTCTTTTTCAAGATTTGTTAGCCTATTTTAGTTTTCTTGCATTTTATATGAGTTTTAAGATCAGTTGTCAATTTCTGTTAAAAGGTAGACTGGTATTTAGATAATAATCATATTGAATGTAGATAAATTTCAGGATCTTTACCATCTCAACAATATTAAGTTATCAAAAAATATAAAGACCAGAAGAGAGATCCCAGAAATAAAAGCAAACATTTATGGTCAGCTGATATTTGACAAGGATGCTGAGAACACAAAGAAAAGAAAAGATAATCTGATCCATAAATAATGTTCGAAAAATTGTCTATCCATATGCTGAAGAATAAATTATACCCTTATCTCACACCACATGCAAAAATCAACTAAAAATGGATTACAGACTTAAACATAAAAACTGAAGCTATAAAGCTACTAAGAGAAAACATATGGGAAAAGCTCCTTGACATTGGTCTGGAAAATAATTTTTTGGTAATCACATCAAAAACACAGGCAACAATAGCAAAAAACAGGTAAGTAAGATCATGTCAAACTAAAAAGTTTCTGCACAGCAAAGGAAACAATCAAAATAGTGAAAGGAAAACCTACAGAATGGAAGAAAATATGTGTAAACCATATATCTAATGTGGAGTTAGTATTCAAAATATATAATCATCAACTCATATAACTCAATAACAAAAAATTCAAATAACCCAGCTTAAAAATGAGCAAAGAAGATCCTGAAGATATTTCACTAAGGAAAGCATACAAATGACCAATAGGTATATGAAAAGGTGCTGAACATCACTAATCATTAGGGAAATGCAAATCAAAACCACAATGATATATTGCTTCATACCTCTGTAATTCGGTATTATCAAAAAGACAAAAGATAAGTTGATGAAGATGTAGAGAAAAGGGAACACTTGCACACGGTTGTTGAGAATGTATTATAAATTAGTGCAACCATTATGAACAACAGTATGGAAATTCCTCAAAAAATTAAAAACTAGAACATAGAATGGAAGCACAGAAAGATGGCCAAATAGAAGCAACTTACCAGTATTGAATCATGAAGAAATTCAAAACCTGAACCATAATTAAAAATCTTCCAGCAAAGAAAAACTTGGGACCTGAAGGTTTTACTGCTGAACTCTGTCAAACAATTAGAGAAGAACTAATACCAATCCTACTCAGACTGTTCTGCAAAACAGAGGAGGAGATAATACCTCTGCACTCATTCTACAAAGCAAATATTACCTTGATACCAAACCCAGACAAACACACACCAAAAAAAGAAAACTACAAACCAATATTCATGATGAATATTGATGCAAAATCGTTGACAAAATATTAGCAAACTGAATTCAACACCACATTAAAAAGATCACTCATGACCAAATCAGATCTATCCTGGGATGCAGGGATGGTTCAATGTATGCAAATCAATCAATGTGATACATCATATCAAAATAATGAAGGATAGAAAACCGTATGATTATTTTAACTGATACTGAAAGAGGATTTGATAAAATTCAACATCTTTTCGTAATTAAAAAAACACACAAAAAACTGGTTATAGAAGGAATATATCTCAGCATATTAAAAGCCATATATATCACAAACATAGCTAATATCATATTGACTGGGGAAATACTGAAAGCCTTTCCTCTAGGATCTAGAATATAACAAGGGTGTTCATTTTCACCACTGTTATTCAGAATAGTACTGGAAGTCTTAGATTAACAATCAGAAAAAAAAAAAAAAGAAGTAGAGCATATACAAATTGAAAAGAAGTCAAATTATCCCTGTTTGCAAATGATATAATCTTATATTTGGAAAATTGTTAAGACTCCAGCAAAAATATTTTAGAATGAATAAACAATTTCAGTAAAGCTGCAAGATACAAAATCAACATAATAAAATAAATGGCATTTCTATATGCCAACAGCAAACAATCTGAAAATGAAATCAAGAAAGTAATCCTATTTACCAAAGTTACAAATAAAATTAAATACCTAGGAATTAAATAAACAAGTGAAAGCTCCCTACAATAAAACTATAAAACATTGATGAAAGAAACTAAAGAAAATACCAAAAATAGCAAGGTATTCCATATCCATGGATTGGAAGAATCAGTATTGTTAAAATGTCCATACTACCTGTGTTATTCCATTCTTGCACTGCTATAAAGAGAAAAGAGATGGGGTAATTCATAAAGAAAAGAGATTTAATTGTCTAATGATTCTGCAGGCTATATAGGAAGCATGACACTGGCATCTGCTTGGTTTTTGGAGAAGCCTCAGGAAAATTACAGTTATGGTGTAGGTGAAGGGGAAGCAAGCATGTCACCTGGCAAGAGCAGGAGCGAGAGAGAGCAACTGGGGAGGTGCTAACACTTTTAATTGACAAAATCTCATGAGAATTATTGTGAGAAGTGTACCAAGAGGGATGATGGTAATTATTCATGAGAAATCCATCCACATGTTTCAGTCACCTCCCACCAGGCCCTACCTCCAACACTGGGGATCATATTTCAATATGAGATTTAGGCAGGAGCACACATCCAAACTACATCACTACCCAAAGCAAACTACAAATTCAATGCAATCCTTATCAAAATACCAAGAACATTCTTCACAGAAATAGAAGAAATAATCCTAAAATTTGCGTGGAACCACAAAAGACCCAGAATAGCCAAAACTATCCTAAGCAAAAAGAACGAAACTGGGGGAATCACATTATGTGACTTCAAATTACAAAACAGAGCCATAGTAATCAAAACAACAAGGTACTGGCATAAAAACAGACACATAGAACAGTGGAACAAGATTAAAAAAAAACCCAGAAACAAATCTTTACTTCTATAATGAACTCATTTTTGCCAAAGTTGCCAAGAACATACACTGGGGAAAGGACAGTCCCTTCCATAGATGGTGCTGGAGAAACTAGATATCTATATGTAGAAGAAAGAAACTAGACCCCTCTCTCCATAGACAAAAATCGTATCAAAGTGGGTTAAAGATTTAAATGTAAGACCTCAAATTATGAAGCAACAGCAAAAGAAAAATTGAGGAAAATCTCCAAGACTTTGGACTTGGCAAATATTTCTTGAGTAATACCCCACAAGCACAGTCAATCAAAGCAAAAATGGACAAATGGGATTACATCAAGTTAAAAAGCTTTTGCACAACAAAGAAAATAATAAAGTGAGGAGACAATCCACAAAATGGGAGAAAATATTTACAAACTACCCATCAGACAAGAGATTAATAATCAGAGTATATAAGAAGCTCAAACAACTTTATAAGAAAAAAAGGAATAATCCAATTACAAAATTGGCAAAAGACTTGAATGAGTATTTCTCAAAAGAAGACATACAAATTGCCAATAAGTATATGAAAAGGTGCTCAACATTATTGTTTGTTAGAGAAATGCAAATCAAAACAAAATGAGATATCATTTTACACCACCTAGAATGGCTTTTATCCACCGGGCATGGTGGCTCATGCCTGTAATCCTAGCACTTTGGGAGGCTGTGGTGGGCAGATCATGAGATCAAGAGTTCAAGACCAGCCCTGGCCAACATGGTGAAACCCCGTCTCTACTAAAATTACAAAAATTAGCCAGGCATGGTGGCATGCACCTGTAATCCCAGCTACTCAGGAGGGTGAGGCAGGAGAATCACTTGAACCTGGGAGGCAGAGGTTGCAGTGAGCCAAGGTCGCACCACTGCACTCCAGCCTGGGTGACAGAGTGAAACTCCATCTCCAAAAAAAAAAAAAGGCTTTTATCCAAAAGACATGTGATTTAAAAAATGGTGAAGATGTGGAGAAAAGAGACCCCTCATACACTGTTGGGGGGAATGTAAATTAGTGCAACTACTATGGAGAACAGTATGAAGGTTCATCAAATAACAAAAGATGGAACTACCATATGATCCAGCAATCTCACTACTGGATACTGATCGAAAGGAAATAAAATTAGTAGAGATATCCACACTCCCATGATTATTGCAGCACTAGTCACAATAGCCAAGATTTGGAGGCAACCTAAATGTTAACTGATAAGTGAATGGATGAAGAAAATGTGGTACATATACATAATGGAGTACATATTAGGTCATTATATGTTATGAACTCAATAATACATTGTTATAGTTATTACTTTATATAATCTTATGTCTCTTAAAAAACTCAAAAAAAGAAAGGAGAGAGAGTATGTGTTTGTAGAATTGTTACATGTACCTTTTATTTACCATTTTTTATTCTTTGTATTTCTTCCATTGAATTATAGTTGCTGTCTGTGTTATTTCTTACTCTATACAACTTTTCTCCCACCCACCTCCTCTGCGCTGTTATTGTCAAATATATTATTGTCTAATGTTTTAAACCCAACAATCCAATTATATACATATATTTTATGCAACTATTCCTTAAATGAGTTAAGAAAATGAATAGTAATAATTATCCAATTATACTGTCCTTTATACTTACATAATTACCATTATTGGAATTTTTTTATTTTTTAATGTGTTTTTTTATTACTACCCAGTTTCATTAGCTTTAAGCCTGAAGAATTCTTTTTAATATTTTCTTGTGAGTCTGCCAGCAATAAATTCCTCAAATTTTGTTTTTCTGAGAATGTCTTTATCTTCATTTATTAAAGATAATATTGATGAATATGAGATAGTTGACAGTTTTTTTCATTTTAGCACTTTAAATATATTATATCTTTGCCTTTTGGCTTCTGTTGCTTCTCATGAGAATTCAGTTGTTAAACTTTTTGGGATTCCCTTGTATATCACAAGTCATTTTTCTCTCTGACTGCCTTCAAGACTTTGTCTTTGGCATCAACATTTTGACAATGTCTAAGTGTGGATTTCTTTGTGCTTAAAATATTTAGAGTTCATCAAAATTCTTAAATTATCTGATCAATGTTTTTCATCAAATGTAGAAAGTTTTCAGTCATTCTTGGAATATTTTTCTGCCCTTTTCTTTCTCTTCTTCATGGTTTTTCCATTATACCTTTGTTGGGGAACTTATTGGTGTCTTACTTTTCTCTGTGGCTCACTTCATTTATTCTTATTCTTTTTTCTCTATCTTCCTCCGATTACATAACCTGTATTGCTCTATCATCAAGTTTGCTGATTCTTTCCTTTGCCAACTCAAATCTACTGTTGAGCCAATTTAGTGAATGTTTCATTTTGATTATTGCATTTTCAACTATAAAATTTTCATGCGGTTCTCCAAAAAACAATTTCTCTCTCTTTCTATTCATGGAACATTATTGCCATTTTTCTTTAATTTTTTTTAGACACGGTTTCTTAGTTCTTTGAATATATTTATAGTGGCTGATTTAAAGTCTTTGATAACTGCAGTATCTAGACCATTTCCAAATAAGTTTCTATTATCTGCTTTTTCTGTATATGGTTATGATTATCTCTGTTTCTGTGCATCTCAAAATTTTACGTTGCAAATGCAGGCTTTCAGATAATATACGGTAGCACCGCATGTTGCTGATCCCATTCACCCCAGGTTATGTTGTAGCTTTTTCATTGGCCATGTATTTATTTGCTTAATAATATTTAGTTGCCATTAAACATTTAAATAATATTTTATTTGTTTAATGGCTAGACTTTCTGCAGAGTCATTTCTCAGTACGACCATGTGACTTTTGATGTACTCGCTCAGAATTTTTCTTATTTTAATATTTCAGCCTGGTTATGTAGGTGTTGTCCCTGGATTAGCATAGGTCATTTATTATTCAGGAGTTGTGCTTAATCCCTCTTCACCTGTTAGATTTTTAATCTTTATCATTGAACATACTTGTGGTGTGGAGGCTGCTGTTAAGAGTCAAAGGAGTCTGTTTTTGCCACATCTTCACGCAAGTATGAGTAGCTTAGATTTTACTTCTCCATTCACTCCTGGAGGGCAACATCTTGGCCATACATACAATCTTCCAGGTTGCCATGGATACATGTAATGTCATTTTTAAGCTTAGTTTTCTAGGAGTTGCCCCTATGTCAAAATAGCTTTTTGTTTAGCTAGAAAATGGTCAGAGGTTGTGCTTAAGCTCTTGCGCCACTGAGACTTCTGCCCTTTGCTGATGCCCGTTGTTGTGGTTAAGGAATTCTTTCAAATATTCTTTACATTCTGCCCTGATTACTCCTGACAAGGTACAGTTTAGAGCATATAGACAGCCCTTCCAAACCTGTTGGCTGTCATCACAGGATAGACCTTCTTGGCTCACTCATTCTCTGGTTCTCTAAGATAAAATTCTGACGCTCAGCAGTTTTGCTTATTAATACTTGTATCATGGAGTTATAGATATGTCTTCTTAATTGCCCTTCCCCAAAAACTCCATTGCTTTTAGCAGAATCCTTAGGCATGAAATCCTCCATAATTTATTACAAATAAAATTAGTTTTGTCATGTAGAGCTATGGAGCTCTTCGCCCTTAGGTATGACCTCTCCAGCTTACCTCTCCCCATAGGTAGAACCTCTGCACTACTACACTAGAATTGGGCACAGGGACAGTAGCCTACATTTCCTGGAGTGACAGCTCTGCTTCGAGAGTGTAGGTTGGAAGGGGCTCTGGTCTTCTTGCCTTGCCTCTCCTGGTATGTAACCTATGCCCTATGAGTGAGCTTGTAGCTATTGTATAAGAGAACAGAATACAGTATTCTTGGTCTGTTGCATCTAGGGTAAAGCTTCACCCTTGTGATTAAAGGCTAGGTGAAGCAAGGGTCCTCTCAACCGCACCTGCCTGAAATACAACTTACATGGACTTAACATGGCTGAGGGTGGAATGAGAAATTCTTACAGCCTGTTCGCTCCACCTGCAAGTTGAAACCAAGGCCCCACCTGGAATCTGCAGGAGAGAGAGGACCCCATCTTCTTGGCTTCACCTTCCTATATTAGAGCTCCTGGAGTACTTTTTTTTCATAAGATGGAGCCTATGAGGGACGGGTGAGAGGCAGAGGTGGGGGTGAAGGTAGTTTGTGGTTCAAATGCCACAGATCCTTACTATTCTAGACAAATTTAGAAGATTTTCTTGAATAAATGTTACTCCTTTGTTCTCCATATGCCCACAAAAATTTTTCAGCTACCTCAGAGTAGCTTCTCCAGAAATACAGAGTTAACTCAAGGCAAAGGCAACATGAGACACCTCAATCTGAGGGAAGCTTGTCCAAAATATTCCCCACCTCAGCTCTGAGCAAGTTGAATCTTTTCCCTGCAGCCTACTTGATTCTCAAAATGTCCCTGATTTGGCCAGTGGTTGCTTGCTTGAGCTGGCTCCTGTATCTTTTTGATGTGTCTCTCCCATTGTTTGAATATCTCTATTTTCAGGCACAAAAAGCAATGTTTTATGTTCATGTGAATCAGGCATTTCTCCAAGGAGTTCTAATTCCTTTCTAAAGCAGTTTTAAGAGTATTAAATATAATCTCTAAATGTTGGGAGCGCTAATGGGATTTTCTTTCCATTCTTTCTTATTAAAATATTTTGGTAAAGAAATTTCCTATTGCCCACTCCAAATTTATCTGAGCCAAAAGGGGCTCAGATAAATTTATCTGAGTCTGACTACATATTATTTTCCCATTTAGCCTAGCCTTGTCATCATGCATTTTAACCAAGTCTTCACTAAAATAACTCATTAGCACCTTTTCTGTGATGTCAGTTTTCAAACCTGTAACAATATAATCTACTTCTTTCAAAAAGTTATCAAACTTAAAGAAAACTGAATCTAAAGTTTAAAAAATATAAGTTATATTTACTTCAGGGAAAAAATATCAAACTGTGTCTTGCAACTGCAGAAATTCAACCCATAACCCTATTTCATTTTCTATATTTTTCAGCTTTCTGAAAGTTGATCCATAAGTATAGTTACTTAAGTCATAACATCAGAAATAGACTTGGAATGAAAAAGAAATATGTCAATATGGTGTCTACATATTTTTCTTAAATATGAAAAAATAAAAGTCAAATTATTAAAATGAAGTGGTAGGTAACATATGACTTTTTTTCGTTTGTATAATGCAGGACTTTAAAAGCTATTTATTAAAAGAAATGAAATTACATTTTTATTGTTCTTCAAGCCTCTTCAAGGCCATTCTTTCAAACTAACTTTAGATACTCATTTATTCTACACTTGATTCATTACTGAATTTTATTCCAGTTCTTTGCCCTTGTGTTTCAGGTGGTCGTCTCAGATGGTTAGCTTTTTTTCCTCATGAAACATTTTTCTTTATGTTGTAGTGACTTCATATTTTCTATTATAAATTCTTTGGAAGTTAGCCCTAGTAAATAAAATTAAATCTAATTTTCTAAAATATCTTTATAATTTGTACTCAGTTACACTTGATGGTAAGCAGTATTTATTGAACATACAATTCTAATGAAAATTGTCATAGTTATCTGTTCTCTGAAATTCTCTCTGGTAAAATTCTAATCTATCAAGTTTAAATAAATTGATTTCTCTCATTTACTACCACATTGCTGAAGATTTAGTCATTGATTTTTTTCTCACAAATATAAAACCTAAAAAGAACATTATTTATTTATTTACTTATTTATTTCTATTTATTTATTTAATTAATTAATTTATTTATTTTTGAGATGGAGTCTCACTCTGTCACCCAGGCTGGAGTGCAACGGTACGCGGTCTTGGCCCACTGCAACCTCCACCTCCCGGGTTCAAGCGATTCTCCTGCCTCAGCCTTCCAAGTAGCTGGGACCACCACATCCAGATAAGTTTGTATTTTTAGCAGAGATGGGGTTTCACTATGTTGGCCAGGCTGGTCTCGAACTCCTGATCTGATGATCTGCCCGCCTCGACCTCCCAAAGTAGTGGGATTACAGGCGTGAGCTACCGTGCCTGGCCAAAAGAACATTTTTAAAAATCACCTTTTTGGATGCAGCAGAGGATAAACATATGACTATTTTAAAACAAATACTTAATAATTAAGTAAATCTAGATGATTCTTAGTATTTTAGCTAAAATTTTTTTACCGCTTTGTATTACTTGATTTGTTTATAATTTAAAAGGTTGAAATTACAAGAACGTGGCTTTAGAATGTCCAAGACATGAACTCAGTATTTACATACTATGCAGGTGATTCTGGGAAATCCTTTAGCATGATGGATCCTTTTTCCACTAAAAAATAGGATAGGCCGGGAGCGGTGGCTCACACCTGTGATCCCAGCACTTTGGGATGCAGAGGAGGGCGGATCACGAGGTCAAGAGATTGAGACCAACCTGGCCAACATGGTGAAACCCCGTCTCTACTAAAAATACAAAATTAGCCGGGAATGGAGGCACGCTACTGTAGTCCCAGCTACTCGGGAGGCTGAGGCAGGAGAATGGCTTGAACCCGGGAGGTGGAGGTTGCAGTGAGCCGAGATCGCGCCACTGCACTCCAGCCTGGCGATAGAGCAAGACTCCGTCTCAAAAAAAAAAAAAAAAAAAAAAAAAAAAAAAAAAAGGATAATGACATCTACTTTCTAGAGTTGTATTAATTATATCTTTATGATAACATAATGTGTGTGAAGCGCACTGCCAATATATGATTATATATGTAGGTTATTTATTATTTTTTGAGACAAGGTCTCGCTCTGTTGCCCAGGCTGGAGTTCAGTGGCGCGATCTCGGGTCACTGCAACCTCTGACTCCTGGATTCAAGGGATTCTGCCACCTCAGCATCCTCAGTAGTTGAGACTACAGGCGAGGGCCACCACGCCCAGCAAATTTTAGTAGTTTTTGGTAGAGACATGGTTTCACCATGTTGGCCAGGCTGGTCTCTTAACTCCTGATCTCATGTCATTCGCCCACCTCGGCCTCCCAAAATGCTGGGATTACAGGAGTGAGCCCCCCTGCCCAGCCATTTAGATCATTGTTAATGAGTGCCCATAATATGCTGTTTCCTTATACAAGCATTTGTCTTCCTTCTAATATTTACTTATGTAACAAAATTTACCTGTAATTTTAATTAAAATGGTTCCACATCTTGTTTCAGCTCTTACTTTCAAACATAAGGTAACACTAGCTTAAAATATTAAAAAATTCATAACCTTAACTGTATTTTTAAAGCTTAGCATTTTCAATTGCTTTCCACTTTGTATATCTTTTTTAAGATTCTCTGGGTTATATGTGCTTTCTAAAACAGCGCACACATAGCTGTCAAAACTAAACTATGCAAAGGAAAGGTCAGACTTCGACAGATAATTCCTGTTGCCGTGGAAACAAAGTCGGTTTTGGAAAAAGCTGCAAGTTCCTCTAAATAACCACAGATTCAAAAACTTCATGGTCTTCCTTTGACAGGTGTAGTGATGTAAGTATTACCTAAAAAAGGGCCAATTCATGGGTCAGTCCTAAGAATTTTGAATATTGTCACTAATTTATCTGTCTTTAAGAGGCACCTATACATCCTATTCAGGGTCACATTCTTCTAGCTAAAAAGCCTCAAATAAAATGAATCAGATAGTTTCATTGAGACAAATTACTTGCTTATTACACATTCTTTTTCATCGATTATCATAAACTTCATTTCTTCTGCTTCATGGAAGAGTGAGCAAGATACTGAATGGCTTTAGCCTTACACCTTTCGGATATTTCTTTGTTTTGTTGGGAGAATTTATGTTAGATATACTAGTCTTCTATGCATTTGAGACAAAGGTATAGGAAAATAGGATTTGCACTGATGCCATGTAGAGCCAAGAGGGGCCACTTGAAAGAGATCAATAATGAATTAGAAAATATTTGGGGTTATACTCTTTTTTAGAGATCCATGCACTTGATAAAAAAAGTTATTATTAGCAACCAAGGTTGAATTGTATTGGGACCACTTTCCACATGAACTGCATAAGATCTGGAATCAATTATTTATGTCTCAACTTGCCTATTTACATAGCAGTATTTTTTTATTAGACCTACACTGATAATAAGCACCTTGGAAAAAGTTGCAGGTAGAAATTTTAGTTACTTGATTACTACTTTTTCCCTCTCACTTTTTGAATTTTTTTCCTTATTTCTTATTTTCTTTCTTTCCTCCTTAAATTTGTCAAACTATTTTAATAATTCCATGAGTAAATACAATTAATAGGTGAAGTTCATGAGAATATCATTTAAAAATTCAGAAATTTTCAAGTACATATAATTTTGCTTTAATGGCATCACGACTAATTTTGTTTGATTTTTCTTTTTCCAAACACCCATGAAAATACTTTTGAATGAAACTTAAGACAGAAAGAACTTTGAAAATATAAAATTTGTATCAATTATTTCTAAAAGTCTAGGAGGAAATGTGTACTAACAATAGTTGAGTTTGAAGAACGAACAAGAATCACAATTAGTTGTTTTACTGCTGGAAAATAGTTTAGAACAAACTACAATGTAGGTGACAATGTAGGTGACTGATGGTCCCATAAGAGATGTAACCTGTTGTAACAATTACTCCTCTCTGATAACTGCACATTGTCAGCCTTCCAGCAGAACAGATACTAAAGTGGAAATTCACAAAACCAAGGCATGGGTTAAGATTTATAATAGTATAGCAGTATTCTAAATGATAACCACTTGAACTAAGGGAGAAAAGGTGGATAAAAAAGTATGAGAGATGTTAAGGTAGAATTCTACGACTCAATTCTCTTACTTACATGACCAAACCCCAATTTATCCTTTTAGATGAACCCCAAAATGAACACTTAGTGAATTTGAAAAAAATGACTACTCTTTTTCATGCTTCCAGACACTATTCAAATTGCCAATATCCATATCTTATCAGAAGGTAGAGTTCTCAGAATGTAGAATACAGATTTTCATCCTACCATATTCAACTCTATAGCCCTAATGTTTGCTATTGTACCTGTCAAAAAGTCATCATTCAATACATATTTGCCAAATTCAACTGTATTTCTGTTACTTTCTCAATTGTTTTTGTTTTTCTTTTTTTATCAGGTTCCTCAGGTTGAATACTTTCTCCTTTTAAATCCAGTATTTGGGGTATGCAAGCAAAATCTATAAAGATGAAAGGAATTGAGGTTAGTCACAGTCTGACTTTACAATGGTCTTTCAAATAGATAGGGTTCAGTATTAGAGAAGTGCATACCACTTCTTTATGCTTATAAGAGTCACAATAGGGTTTAGCTGTAAATAATAGCTTCAGACATTGAGGATGTGTCTTTGAAAAAGACTGTTGAGCCATATTTTGAGGCGTTTTCTTTAAAAATAAGTTAATTCTCATCTATGGGCACTATAGATAATCTTCATTCATTTTTATATACTATATTAAAAGTGTGCAATAACTAAGATATTAGGTTCAGCAGTAAAGTTTGTAAAGTAGTCTATAATAATGAATCTGTCTTGGTATCTATAATAAGTATTAGAGACATATTCAGCCTTAATGAAACATAAAATTCAGATTTACTAGTCAATTTTAGAATCCACAGAAATTATTTATTTTGATATTATAAGCAAAACATCTGTGTTTCTTTTGCTATTTTAAACATAAAATACGAAGTTAACCAAATTTGATCTTTATAAAATAATTATGTCAATAGTATTCCAACTTGTTCTAGAAATTCCAAGTTAGTAAGATATACAGACACATTCCATCATTTTCCTGTATGTATAAATTGGGCTTCCTCTCTGTTATTTCATTTACAGAGAAAGCGTATAATCAATTTAGGACCATCTATCAAACATTTTATCATTGCACCGTAGTTCAAGGTAATCATACACAGGAGCAACAATTTCTGTGATTCTCTGCCAGGATATCACACACACAATATAAATGGAGAGATGCAAACAGAAGACTTCTTCAGTAACTCCTTAGCAGGTATAGAGAACCTCATACCAGTATCCTAAAGTGAAATTGTTAATTACTAGGGGAAAGGATGACAGAAAGAAAGAGAAAAGATAAACTGGGAAATATTCACACAGAAAGAAAACAGTATTTGGAACATTTAAAAAATTACCCAATTTTCTATTTTTTTTTTTTTTAGGAAGAAATACATTAGCACTAAAAACCTAACAATTAAATATATATGTATGTGTGTGTGTGTGTGTGTATATATATATGCACAAAGCCAAAATATCTCCTCTACCCCTGTCTATTATGTATGCAGAGCTCAATGTCCCCTCTCCTCAACATTTAATCAGTTTGTTTTGTATTTATTAATTCATTAGATAGGGAGAAACAAATATAATCCTCCAGAGAGAGAAAGAGTGCAAAAATTAGGTTGGTACAAAACTAATTGTGTTTTTTGACATGAAAAGGGCCATTAAAAGCTCTCTCTCTCTCTCTCTCTCTCTCTATATATATATATATGTATATATAATAGGATTTACACTGATACCATGTAAAGGATACATACACACATATATATATATGTATATATATAGAGAGAGTTATATTTCATAAAAGTAACCTCTTTTATAGATAAAGTAACAAACTATACACATGATTCCACACCTTACTTTTTTATTAAAGATGTCCTTTGGGACACGTTTTACATATCAGCTTCAATGTGTAAGGACCATGGAAGTCAGCACCCCAGTCCATCTACAGAAAAATACACCTAGACTCAGACCTTACTATTACAACTGGAAAGGGATAATAGATATAAATATAAAAATGAAATACTGTAAAACTTCTACAAGAAAACACAGAAGAAGACCTATGTGACCTTTATTTTGGTAATGAGTGTTTAGATAGAACACCAGGTCATGATCCTTGCAAGAAAAACATTGATAATTTGGACTTTACTAAAATTAAAAACTTCTGTTCTCTGAAAGACATTGTGGAAAGAACAAAAAGACAAGCCACAGACTTGAAGAAAATATATTTAAGCACATATCTCATCAAGGACTTATACCCCCATTATATAAAAATCTCTTAAAATTAACAATAAGAAAAAAAGACACAAATGCACAAATGATCTGAACAGACACCTCAGCAAACAAGAGCTACGAATGGCAGATAAGTGTATGAAAAGATACCACCACTAACATTAAAGAATTGCACATTAAAACAAGGAGATACTGCTATACACCATTAGAATGATGAATTTATAAAACCTGATAATACCAATTGCTGGGAGGATGCAAAGCAATAGGAGTTCTCCTTCACTACAAGTGCAAACAGAAATGGGTACAACTACTTTAAGTCAGTTTAACATTTTCTTACAAAGCTAAACATAGTTTTACCACGCAATTTAACACTCACTTAGTATTTACCCAATATATTTAAAAATGTATGTCCATATGACACCTGAAAACAATTATAACAGCTTTATTGATCATCACCAACTTTGGAATCAACCAAATATTCTTCAATGAAAGAAAAGCTAAACTTTGGTACATCCGAACATTGGCATATTATTTATTAATGAAAATAAGCTATGAAGGCACAAGAAAACAGGGAGATAATCTAAATGCATATTGTTATGTGAAAGAAGCCATTCTGAACAGGCTACATACTGCAGGATTCCAATAATATAACATAATGAGATTGTCAAAATCAGAGAGATGATAAAAAGATGAGTGGTTGTCAGGGCATCAGAGGACTATAAGAGGATTGAATATTGAAGTACAGGAGATTGTTTAGGAAAGAGGAACTATTCTGTATGATATTATAATGGTGGACTCATGACACTAGGCATATGTCAAAACATATAGAACTATACAACAGGAAGAATTAATTTAATATATGTAAATTTAAAGAAATTATTTCATATGTCTGGTATCCCAGGATGGAATTCAGAATGTGGTAAAATAATTTAACTCTGTAAGAAATTTATGAAAGTACCTCTCTGAAGGGAATGAGGAAAGGGCACAGGACTAAGTCACTTTGAATTACGTAGGTAGGAAAACTAAAGTTAAAAGAAAGTACATAAACTACTGTACTCTGTGGGCTAAGGACTCTGATACTGCTCTACATGTAAACTGGGATTGAACAATTAAGCAAATGGATAAAAGATGGCATGAGCCAAGTCTCTATTGAAGGAAGAAGTTACAGATAAGCAAGGGAGGAGGCTAAAATAATCAATGTGGTAATAGATTATAGTTGAAGATGCCATATCAATTCACAATTATCTTAATACAGATACAGGTGGTTTCATAAAAATATTTATAGGTATCTGTATGGACACACGTTAGCATACACACCTATATTCTCTTGATCTGTCAACTGAGAGGGCCTAGAAGCCATGGCACAGCAGTAGAAATGAGCACATTTAGTACTCAAATCATGGTTTCTAATGCTATTTTCTGATCAAAGAAACCAAGGGAATATAGGTGAATCTTGAAAGATCTTTACTGCCAGATAGTAATAGTGTTTAAAAACAAGGAGAGAAAAGAAATAACCCACAACGAATGGTGGAGGTAATATCAAAGAGATATAGGATCCAACAGAAAGATCTCTCAACAATACGGAAGGCTAAGACAATTTGAGCAGGGTATAAAAAAGTTAGTCCTGGGCCAGGTGCAGACTCATGCCTGTAATCCTAGCACTTTGGGAGGCCAAGGCAGGCAGATCACGAAGTCAAGAGATTGAGACCATGCTGGCCAACATGGTGAAACCCTGTCTCTACTAAAAGTACAAAAATTGGCTGGGTGCAGTGGTGCATGCCTGTAGTCCCAGCTACTCGGGAGGCTGAAGCAGGGGAATCACTTGAACCTGGGAGGCAGAGGTTGCAGTGAGCAGAGATCGCACTATGCACTCCAGCCTGGCAACAGGGCGAGACTCCGTCTCAAAAAAAAAAAAAAAAAAAAAAAAGTCCTGAATTACAATCCGTAGCATCAAGTAAGTATTGAATAAATAAATAAAATGGGAAGAATACAAAAATCTGTGTGCAGAAGAAATCCAAATAATTTATATAAATTCTTATTTCTCAATGACATGGAACATAACTCCCCACTCTTTAATTTTGGCAGCCGATTATGAATTCTTTCCAAAGAGTACAGTGTGGAAAGGGAGAAAAGAGTAACTTTACAGTAAGATTAAGCTGGCAAACACAACCTTAGTCATGTGACCAAGGTCAATATCAATATTATTAAGTCAGGTTGGTAGTATGTGCCTTTGATATGATAAGATGAAAATAGCACTTTTGCTCTGTGGTCTTTCAACTCACAATGCGCAACCTCAGTCTAATTATGAAAAAAACCATCATTAAAATCATATTTTGGGGACAATTTACAAAATATCTGACCAGTACACCTCAAAACCATGTAAGACATCAAAAGTAAGGAAATTCTAAAAAACCTCTCACAGCCAAGAGGAGCCTAAGGAGGCATGGACACTAAATGTAATATCATGTTCTGGATTGGATCCTGGAACATTAGGTAAATAAAGGGACATTAGGCAAAAACTAAGAAAGTCTGAATGAAGTATGGAATTCATTAGCTAACAATGTATTGAAATTGGTGCATTCATTGTAACAAACATACCTTGCTAACATTAGACATTAATAATAAAGAAAACTGTGTGGGGTAAGTGAGAAATCTCTGTACTACCTTGGCAAGAAGGGACAGCTGGTATTGGGAATAAGAGCCTGAGTTGGGTCAGGAAGGCTTCTCTATTGGTGTGGCATGGCCTGGTGTTGGGTGCTACACACAGTGAGGTGATAGAAAAGGGAGGGATGATTATTTCTAAAAAGTAAATAATTAAGGTTATGGGAGGTAGTTTCTCCTTGTCAAAAAGGAAGTTACACATATGGAAAGGAATAAAACTCAAATGAACCTTGAAGAGCTTCCCTGTCCTTCAATCTATCTATGCAGCTCTCTGTATATGTGCCTGCATGTGTAAACGTACATGTATTCCCTAGCTCTGTCTACAGTGAGGACCTCGGAGTATGCACACACCTGGCACCTAGATATTGGATCCTTGGGAAAGTGGTTGATTCTAGGTCTGGGGCAGGGAGATTACAAGAAAAGGCTAGAATGCACCGTTGTGTCAGAAATAAAGGAGGCTCTCAAAGAAAGTTGGAAACATGAGAAAAAGACACAGAAGTCAGCTTGAACAGGGTCCCACTAGGAAATTAGGACAATTTGAGCATCAAAATATGTAATAATAGTAATGAATTATAACCGATTGGATAAAATAGGAATCCACGAGACCATACTAATATAAACATTTTCATGAACATATCAAAAGTTGCATAAGAAACAGTGTAAGTACATAGTTTGAAAGTACCTATCCACAAAATATTTATTAATTTAAAAGGAAAAAAAGAGAAAACTGTTAGACACCAACTTGTTCAAATGATCAAATTAAATATAATCAGAAATGAAATACATTGGCTGCTCTGCCTATGAAGTAGCCATTCTTTATTCCTTTACTTTCATAATAAAATTGCTTTCACTTTTAAAAAAACTAATGAAACAAATAAAAATTGTTCTTTATCTGATAGATGCAATGAGAACATAACGTCTCTTCTGTGTTATTTCTGCCAAGGTATATAACCTGAATCTAATCATAAGGAAACATCAGGTAAGCCTTCCAAACTAAAGAAGGCTGAATACCTGACAACTAAAGCAACCTGAACGCTAATATGTAATTCTTAACTGGATTATTTTGCTATAAAAGACATTTGCAAACAATTGGCAAAAATTTAATAGGCTCTGAGGATTAGAAGTCAGTAATTGATAAATGCTATATTTCTGATTGGGATGGGTGTTTTATGGTCACATTGAAAGATGTCCTTCTTATAGAAACACACAGTAGAGAATTTGGGAGTGATGATCCGTCAGAGTGACCACTTATTCTCAAAAAAATTATTTGTACTGTACACTCAAAGACATGGTTCAATCTCACAAACACAACATTGTATTAAGAAGCAAAAAAGAGCCCACAAAGCCAAAGCAAGACTGAGCAAACGGAACAAATCTGGAGGCATCATATTACCTGATTTCAAACTATACTATAAGTCCATAGTCACCAAAACAGCATGGCACTGGGATAAAAATAGGCACAGAACAGAATAGAGAACTCAGAAATAAACCCAAATACTTATAGCAAACTGATCATCGACAAAACAAACAAAAACATAAGTTGGGGAAAGGGCACTCTATTCGACAAATGGTGCTGGATAATTGGCAAGCCACATGTAAGAGAATGAAACTGGATCCTCATCTCTCACCTTATACAAAAATCAACTCAAGATGGATCAAGGGCGTAAATCTAAGACCTGAAACTATAAAAATTCTAGAAGATAACATCGGGAAAAGCCTTCTAGACATTGCCTTAGGTAAGGATTTCATGACCAAGAACCCAAAAGCAAACGCAATAAAAACAAAGATAAACAGTTGGGACTTAATTAAACTGAAGAGCTTTTGCATGGCAAAAGGAGCAATCAGCAGACAACCCACAGACAACCCACAGAATGAGAGAAAATCTTCACAATCTATACATCTGACAAAGGACTAATATCCAGAATATACAATGAACTCAAACAAATTAGCAAGAAAAAAACCAACAATCCCATCCAAAAGTGGGCTAAGGACATGAATAGACAATTCTCGAAAGAAGATATACAAATGACTAACAAACTTATGAAGAAATGTTCAACATCACTAATTACTAGGGAAATGCAAATCAAAACCACAATGTGATACCATCTTACTCCTGTAAGAATGGCCATCATCAAAAAGTCAAAAAAAAAATAGATGTTGGCATGGATGCAGAGAACAGGGAACACTTCTACACTGCTGGTGGAAATGTAAACTAATACAACCACTATGGAAAACGGTGTGGAGATTCCTTAAATAACTAAAAGTAGAACTCCCATTTGATCCAGCAACCCCACTACTGGGTATTTACCCAAAGGAAAAGAAGTCCTTAGACAAAAAAGAATCTTGCACACGCATGTTTAGAAAAGCACAATTTTCAATTGCAAAAATATGGAACTAACCCAAATGTCCATCAATCGAGTGGATAAAGAAACTACGGTTTGTGTATGTGTGATAGAATACTACTCAGCCATAAAAAGGAATGATTTAATGACATTTGCAGCAACCTGGATGAGTCTGCAGACTATTATTCTAAATGAAGTAACTAGAGAATGGAAAACCAAACATTGTATGAATTCACTTATAAGTGGGAGCTAAGCTATGAGGATGCAAAGGCATAAGAATGACACAATGGACTTTGGGGACCTAGAGGGAAAGGGTGGGAAAGGGATGAGGGATAAAAGACTACAAATTGTGGGCAGTGTATACTGCTCGGGTGATGGGTGCACCAAAATCTCACAGATCACCACTAAAGAACTTACTCATGTAGTCAAACACCACCTGTTCCCCAGTAAGGATATGGGAGGAATTATGGAAATAAATCTTTTAATGAATACACAATAAATAAGAAGCAGCAAGAATATGAATCAGAAGCAAATAAAAACAATACATTTAGTAGAATTTCATTTTCTAAACTTTAAAAACAGGTAAAATCAAGCTACATTTTCTAGAAAACATACATGATGAAAAAATTTAAAAGAAACAAAGAGGGTGCCATAGAAGTCAAAATAAGTGTTACACTTAGAAGAAATGGAAGGGATCACAAAAAGTTTTTTGACTTGGATCATCGTTACCTGGATGTATACTTTAAGTTATATAGCGATTTGTACTTATTATATTTATGTATATTTTAAATGAAAAATATTATAAGAAATCATGATACAATTAGTTTATACTCTTGAAGTATAATCTCAGAGTGGGAAATGCCTTACTCACTACCATATTTTATCTAATCTATGACACTATCATTTTTCTGTGTCACCAGTATTTTATACCAGAAGAAAAGAAAAAATATCTACCAGTTATACTTATAAGACACATCCTAACATCAAGGATACTAACTTGTGAAAAAATGTAGGTCTTTCTCTTAATCACAGCTATATAATACTGTCTCAATAGAGTGTAGTTATTTTATCTCAGCTTCTTATTCAAAATGAGTTGAATGCTTTTGCAAAATTAACTCAAATACTGTGAACTAAAGATCCTTACTCCAACAAATATATTCCAATTTACATTTCTATTTGCCATCCCAATTCATTTAACAAAGTAAAATGCTCAGATCATTTTAAAATAGAAAGTAAATACAACACTCCTCCTAAGACAGAACTTGAGGAAAAGTCTTTCTGATTACACTTAGATAGTTACACATTCTAATAAAACGAGTCCTTCTTATATATAAAATGTCAAAGTATATATAAATAAACAATTTATATATAATTATGTATATAAAATATATAGTATATATGGCAATAATATATATTATTATACTTATATATTATTAATATATAATGTATATAAGTATATATATTAATTTATATATAAAATGTTAAATTACTTCGTGTCACTTTTCTACATTTTAAATCGATTTCCCCTGTTTCCTTCTATCTTTCCCTCATTGAAGTTCTTCTCTCAAATATGCAAATACTGCATCCCCTTGGGACAGTTTAAAATCAAAATTAATTATGCTAATTATCTCATTTGGGTTGATCTGATTAAATTTAATTAGTTGGTCTTGTTAATTCTAAACATTATCCTCTGGGAAATTTTACCTTTTGGGTTAAAGTTGTAGAAAATTTAAGTACCCACTCACCCTAACATACTTAGAAAGCATAGCACATGTAGCTGTTCCAATGTTGTGTGTATAGTCATCTAGAAATTGATGATACCTCTAGCCATTGATTTTGTTAAAACGTAGATTTCTGGTGGCAATTTACTGAGGTAAATGTCAAGGTTTTAATTAGTAATTATATTCTTCCATTTAAATCAAAGTCACAAAAATATAAAATCATGATATTCTATGTGACTAATACTCTAATAAACTGTTTTATATCCTTATTAATTTTTAATTATTTCTGGAATGTTGTTTTGTGTACTATTGACTCATTCTTAGCTCTTGTGCTACTTCCATTCCCTAATACCTTTCCTCTTTTTACTCTCACTGTTCCATTTCATGGAGCATCATTGCCTCAGCCTAACAAAATTAATTTGTATTTCTGAACGTTCTTCTCTGGTTTCACTTTTCTTCTCTCATTAATGCTCTCCCAGGTGGACTTCACTCACTATATAAATGGCTTTAATTTCTATGTATGGCCTGGAAAGTGCTTAAATCTTCCTTTTTCAGTCTTGAGCTTCACCTTGCAATTCATACATATATCTAAAAATCTGCTCAATATATCAACATTGGTGATCCACAGTCATCAAAAACAAAACAAAACAACAACAACAAAAAAAAAACATTCAAACACTGTACTCATCATCTGTACCTATTCTCATTTTTCAGGTCCTAATTATTTCTCACCTGCACTATTTCAGTAAACTTCTTGTGTCTCTTCTTAATCTCCTATCCTCCACCACTTCCAAGTTCATTACGTCCTCTAACACCTTCGAGTAATGATCTGGTTTGCTTAATTTGAAAGAGTAAACTTGTTTGTATCACTTTCTGCTCCTTTGCTTAAGATAAAAAAAAAAATCGATCTTTTTCACCTACAAATAAAGTCTAAGTGACTCAGCAAGAATCTGTAAGTCTAGGTCCCATTTAGTGACCTTCTCCTATCAGGGCTTCATTTTGAAATGTATACTTTAAATGATAGCAAGCCTTTTGTATTTCCTGGCACAGAAATTTAAGTTTTGAACATCAGTGAGTGTGTTGTTTATTGCTGTCTATGCCTGATGTGCTAGTCTTAACTTTTTAATGGTTTTTATATGCAGTTAATATGTTGTTATTTGCTAACAATAAGACAAAAAGTGATTTAAACAATACAGGTATGTAGAGAGCTAAAACAAAATTATCCTAAGCCTGTCTCCTATCCTACTGTTCCAGTCAGTAATCACTGGCTTAAAAAAAGTGATGCATATCTTCCAGACTTTATGTAACTACCTATCTTAAAAATTTGGATTTTCGCTCACTGTGTCAGATATAGATATATCCTGATGTGTGTGTGTATATATATGCATACATGTATATGCATACACACACGTATATATGCATATGCATACACATACATGTATATATGTATATACATACACATACATGTATATATGCATACACATACATGTATATATGTATATGCACACACATACGTGTATATGTATATGCACACACATACATGTATATATGTATACGCATACACATACATGTATATATGTGCATTTTTTCTTTTTATAGTTATAGGGTAAGGCATACAGTATAATTTGATCATTCTGCTATTGGCAGATATTTGGTGGCTTTTCTTTTGGTTTATTATTATTATTATCTTCTTTTGGCTTATTATTATTATTAGTGCAATGAATGGTCTTGTATTTCCACTGGCCAAACTGGATTTTTTATTCCAGTTTTTAAAAAAATCCAGTCTGATAAATATGCCTCTCATAAATATCTACTGATTACATGATATATATAGAGACAGCATTTTCTATTAAAAACTCTTTAAATATTATTTTGCAAATGACTTTGTCTCATATTAGAAATAAACTATGACAGTAATTACTTAAGAGATTTGATAAACAATTGCATGCATTATTTTGCTACATGTATATTTTTAATTATTTTTAAAAGTTTTTGGCCAGACATGGTGGTTCATGCCTGTAATTCCAGCACTTTGGGAGGCTGAGGCAGGTGAATTGCTTGAGCTCAGGAGTTTGTGACCAGCCCAGGCAACATGGTAAGACCTAGTCTCTCATAAAAAAAAAAAAAGGTTCAAGTTTAGTCTAATTTTTTAAAAATAATTTGAATTAAACAGGAAGTGTGATCATTGTTTAATGCCATTTTGGCCAGATTATTTATCAGAATACATAATAAATAAATGTTATGAGAATTCTATTATAAATGAAATATATTTGAGAACGATTAGATGTTGAACGCAACAAGAAGAAAAGAAAAATACATTTTTGTGTGAATGGAAAGAAATACTCTTCCTTCCTGGTTTTATTAGTTCTATTGGTCTATGTCAAAATGTTACAGGATTCTTTCAGTGCTACTTTGCCAGCCAGAAATCTCTGCAGCCAGTAGCACCTCTGCCTGGGCTTTGCTCAGCTCTGGGCTCGCCACTGGGCTCACTCCATTCGCTTGGCCTGGCAGCTGCACTCAGCTTGTGCTACCAGCCTGGATTTGACACCCACTATGGCTCCGTGTTTAGTCTGCAGCTGGGCCAGGCATGCTGTGACCTGCTTCAGCCTCGGGTGCAGGTGTCTGGATGAAGGGAACATGGTGGTGCCCAAAAACTCAGAGATGCCAGCAATTGCAGAGACCCAAGGGGTGCTATGGCTCTCACCCAGTGAGTCCTGAGATCTGACACCCAAAGGACTGTTACAGCTCTTGTTTTTTCCCACCACCCACAGTGTGGCACATGGGGGTGCGTGTTACAGCTTACATTCAATCTTGCTGCCCACAGCGTGACAAATGAAGGGGTGGCATGTGACACCCAGCAGCTCTTTCTCCCCATTGCTTGGTGAGTGGGAGGGAGGGTTACAGTGTTACAGCCCCTTTCACACTTGCCATTTGGTGGGCTCTGGGTTTTGGTCCCACAGTCAAGAAGAATTAATTAGGTTATGCAGACACTGGTGAGTGAACAAGGTGAAGAAGAATTTTTTAGAGTGATAGAAAAGCTTTTGACAATGAGAGGGGACCCAATGTGGGCATCCCACTGTGTGAGAGGGGGCCGAAAAGTGGGTAACCTAAAGTGTGTCTGAGTCCAGGGCTTTTATGGACTCAGAATGGGGGAGTTTGTGTTGATTGGTCCATGGGCAGGCCTGGATAAAACACCATTTGACTGGCTAAAAGGCACTGAGGAAGTTCTCACTCCAATCGTGGACTTTACCCAGAAATGGCAGCTAGGTTTTCAGGCTTTAAATTGTCTTTGGTTTTAAGGTCAGGTTTCACCGGGGACCCGCCCCTGTCTGCCTAGGAATTTGTCTGTCTCCTGCCGCTATCAAATAACCACAATTTTTAGAATATGTTTGTTATGTTCCATGTTTACAACCCAGGCTTAGCAAACTATATTTAAGCTAGATCCTTTATTTTCACACCCATTAGTTTTGTCTTTTTTTACCTCTCAAGCAAATAGAGCTGTGAATTCAACTCATTACATGAAAGGTTTATTCACTTTGATTGACGCTCTTTTTAAAAAATCAATAATAATTGTATATTCTTACTAATGATAATAACACATTTAAAACAAAATTATACATTTTACCAGTTTTGTTTACAAAATAAAATATGAGAGTAAACATCTGAAAAAAAATATCCAAAGAAGGCTGGGTGCATTGGCTCACAGCTGTAATCCCAGCACTTTGGGAGGCCAAGGTGGGTGAATCACTTGAGGCCAGGAGTTTGAGACCAGCCTGACCAACATGGTGAAACCTTGTCTCTACTAAAAATACAAAACTTGGCCGGGCGTGGTAGCATGTGCCTGTAATCCCAGCTACGCAGGAGGCTGAGGCAGGGAGAATTGTTTGAACCCAGGAGGCAGAGGTTGCAGTGAGCCAAGATTGCACCACTGCACTCCAGCCTGGGCAACAGAGCCAGACTCTGTCTCAAAAAAAAAAAAAAAAAAAAAAAAAAAAATACCGAAAGAACAAACAAGTTTAAGATGAGTAATCACAAATTTTCAAATAAATCAAATTCTCCTAAGTTTACTAGAGATTTTGGTCAAAGGATACAAAATTTCAGTTAGCTGTGAGGAATAATTTCAGTTAGCTGTGAGGAATAATTTCAGTTAGCTGTGAGGAATAATTTCTAAGAGATCTATTATACAACATGGTGACTATGGATAACAATGTATTGTATTCTTGAAACATGCTAAGAGAGTGGACATAAAGTGTTCTCACCATAAAAATACTCCTGTGAGGTAATGTATATGTTAATTATCTAAATTTAATCATTCCACGATTAATATATGCTTCAAAACATCATGTCGTACATGGTGAAGACATATACTTTTTTATGTCAATTTGAAAAATAAATAAAAGAAAATGAAAGCAGAATACACAGTTTTGCCTGGAGTGATGACAGGGCTTGGGTCAACTGAAGGCATTTTGCCTAGACATAGAGAAAATCGAGAAAATCACTGGTTCTTAAAGACCATAAGCTCCACAAAAGAAAAATCTAAATTTAACTAAAATTTAACTAAAAATGAATAAACTTAGACTATACAAAACAACTTTTTAGTCTCATAAGGATGTGAAGATGTTTCAACTTGTCCATATTAGCTATTGATAACTGTGGAACTGATGGTTTGCATTTTGCTTTAGTGATATCTGACAGCTGTTCCTTTGAAACTACTGATGTAGCAATACTTCACCTATGGAAACAGAAGAGTATGAGAAGCATTTGCCAATAATGAAGATTAGGCTTTCTGGTTCTTGCTACTGAAAAAGATCAAATAGATTTTGTTCATTTTAGACCTTAAATTTCACATAATATAAAGAAACATGTCACATAATTTCCGCTTGGCTTTTTCAAGGATTTTTTCAGAAACAAAATATTGTATTAACAACTGAAAGAAACATGTAAAAGTATTTTAGGAATTATATCAATAACAATCATAATATTTTCATAAAAATGGTAACAGATATGATGTGACTACGGAAACATAGACCACTTATGATTTAATTATTTCTCGTTTTCTCTGAAATCCTGACTGGTAATCATTAACTTACCATTGCATATGTCTTTTCCATAAAAAAATTCTTCTGCTAGCCTAATATAAGAGTCCCAAGTTTAAAATGCTTTACTGATATCATTTTGTACAATATTTAGAAATATTTTTAAAAAATCATCCTGACTTCTGCTTTTAGATAGATGGAGTACTTGACAGGATAACAATTCTGCTGAGAACCACCTGAAAAGTCAAATTATTTACTATATATACAGACAGAGATTCACAGAAGTCACTACAAGAAGTAAAATTTTAGAGTATTTCAGAGTCTATCTGAATCTCTTCTGCTGTTTCTGGTTAAACTCCTGTACCTTGTCTAGAGGCTTGAATTCTGGGATTGACCTAGGAAGAAGAATGCTACAGAGGGACCGAGATGACTCATTGGAGCTTTACATAGTTACAGGGGGCTGGATGGGGAAAACAAACAAGTGAACAAATAAACCTTCTGTGCTACCTACTACTGCCTAGAAGAGACATATGTTAAAGATGAGGTCACAAAAATGTTGAAAATGAGGGACCACAAGATATACTGGTAAAATTGAGGCTAAGGCAATACATGTGTATGTAGCTTTACTAATATTGAAAAAAAAGTGTGCTTCATATAAAGAAGAGTTGCTGTAAATGAATTTTTTTTTTTTTTTTGAAGACAGAGTCTCACTCTGTCACCTAGGCTGGAGTGCAGTGACACGATCTGAGCTCACTGCAACCTCTGCCTCCTGGGTTCAAGCCATTCTCCCATCTCAGCCTCTGGAGTAGCTAGGATTACAGGCGCATGCCATTGCACCAGGCTAATTTTTGTATTTTTAGTAGATACGGGGTTTTGCCATGTTGGTCAGGCTGGTCTCTAACTCCTGACCTCAAGTGATCTGCCCGCCTCGGCCTCCCAAAGTGCTAGGATTATAGGCATGAGCCACCACGCCCAGCGAAAGAATTTTATATCATGATAAAGGAGTTAATAGAAAAAGACAATATGCCAATCTAAATCTGCTTGCATTAAATAAAGAAACTTCAAAATACTTAAAACAAAAATCACCAGAATTAGAAGGGATAGGCAATTAATAAAAGTAGAAGACATTAACAAACCTCTCTAAATACCTGTTACAATTAGTAGACAAGAACTAAATAATCTTCTATAGATTAGAAGATCTAACAAACATAATTAACAAATTCCCTATGTAAAATGCTGTCCCCAACAACCTCAGAACTTACCTTATTTTCAAATGCTAATGGATAATTTACCAAAAGTGGCCAGATGTTGAGACATGCAGAAACCCCAAAAAACTTTAAAACATTGAAGTTATTTAGATTATGTTCTCTTACCAGAGTGGAATTAAAAGTCAATAACAAAATAGCAAAAATATATCCTATCTACCAGAAAGTTATGCAACATGTTCATAGGCAAAAGAAAATATCACAATAAAAATTCAAAAAGAAAGTTGGTTAAAAATATACTTAGATAGAAGAAATAAGTTTTAATGTTGAGTAGCCCGGTAGGGCAACTACAGTTAACAAGAATTTATAGTACATTTTCAAATACCTATGAGGAAAGGTTTGGAATGTTCCCAACACAAAGAAATTATAAATGTTTGAGATGATATATAACCCAATTACCCTAATGTGATTTTTACACATTGTATGCATGTATCAAAATATAACATGTGCCCCGTAGATACATACAACTCTTATGTATCAATTTAAAAATCACTTTCATTTTAATGAAGACAAGATATATCAAACTTGTGTAATGCAGCTAACATATGGTTCAGAACAAGTTTGTAGCTTTAAATGTATAAATTAGAAAAAATATATAATTTTCTAACTCAAGAAGCTAGAGAAAGAATAGCAAATTAAAATTTATAGGGTGCAAAGGAAAAAAGCTAAGAATATAAATTATTTTTAAAATGCACAATGAAAGAAATGTAAAAGTCAGGCTTTGGCTCTTTAAAAGAATAATAAAACAGATTAAATTTCTAGAACTGCTAATCAAGATATAAACTGATGCCAAAATCTGACAAGGATGTAACAAGAAAGATTAAATTAGAGTAATCCTCATGAATATAGACACAAAAACCCTAAGCAAAAGAGTAGAAAATTGAATCCAGTGATATATGAAAACACAATTATTTAAGCACTAACCTCAAGGAGCTAGAGAAATAACAGAAAATAAAATTTAAAAGACTTGTAGAAGAATAGAAATACCATTCAAGTGTAATTTTAATTCAGCAATGCAGGGAAGGATTTAATTTCTAAAATCAGTCAACATTATTCACAACATTAACAGAAAAAAAACAAAAATTATTCAAATGTCCCAATATATCTCATAAAAAGCATTTGGCAAAATTCAATAAATATTTACTAAAGGGAAAAAAAAGAATGAAAACGAAACTAAACAAAAATCTCTCAGAAAATGAGATGAATCTGAACAATAATCTGACCAATAGTGTCTCCAAATTACCTCCAGCAATCGTGTAATAGAAGAAAAATACATCACTAGTTATTGAGACCTATTATAATTCTATAGTAATTAAAACAGTGTGCTATTGATTCAACAATACAAAATAAGAGACTTGAGAGTCTAGAAGCTCACCCCCACAATATAGTCACATAATTTGTGACAAATTGCTACAATTCAGTGAGCAAATAATAGGATATATATGTAATTATAACCCACTATTTATATTTGTATACATATTTATTTATAAAATATACATATGTATGTATTAATATGTTTTAGAACAGTTATACGTTCATCCCAAAATTCAGTGGAAAGTACAGAGAGTTCCCACATACTTCCTGCCCCTTACACATACACACCCTCTCTTACTGTCAACATCCCATGTCACAGTGGACACTTGTTACAATTGGTGAACCTTCATTGGCACATTGTTAAAGTTCACACTTGGTGTTGTACATTCTATGTGTTTAGACAAATTCATAATGATATTTATGTACCATTACAGCATCCCACAGGGTAATTTCACCACCCTAAAATCCACTGTGCTTCACCTATTCATCCTCGCTCTCCCCAACCCCTTGCAACCACTGATCTTTTTACTCTTCAAAGTTTTGCCTTTACCTGAATGTCATATAGTTGGAGTCATGCATTATATATCCTGAGGAAGATGTGAAACAGCAGCAACTTTGCTGGTAAAAATAAAAAATGCTGCAGCAACTTTGCTGCTAAAAATAAAAAATGCTGCAGCAACTTTGGAAGACAGTTTGGCAGTTCTTACAGAACTAAACTTATTCTTACTGTATGATCCATCAATTGTGCTCCTTGGTATTTATGGAAAATATTTGAAATCTTATTTCCACACAAAACCTTGCACATGAATGTTTATAGCAGCTTCATTCATAATTGCCAAAACTTGGCAGCAGCCAAGATGTCCTCCAGTAGGTGAATGAACAAATAAACTGTAGTACAACTAGACAATGAAATATTATTCAGCACTAATAGAAGGTGAGCTATCATGCCCTGAAAAGATATGGAGAAATCTTAAATGCATATTATTAAGTGAAAGAACCTAAATGGAAAAAAATTGTCTTTTTAACAAATGGTGTTGAGTAGGCAAAGAGTTTGTAAACAGGACCAAAAAAGTGCTAAACATAAAAGAAAATATGATAAATTGAACTCTATTAAAAATGTAAAACTTCTATTAATCAAATGACATTAAAAGTGTGAGAAGTCAATACATACAATGGGAGAGATATTGGCTACACATATAGCTTAAAAAGAAGAGAGAGATCCAAATATATACAGAACTCTAAATATATAAAAAACACCAAAATGAGAAGGACAAAAAATATAGAGAATAGGGAAAGTACAATGTAATACAAACATACACCCATCAGAATGGCTGAAATAAATATAAACCAATGACAATACCAGTCACCTCTTCCCTCAGTTGGGATAAGTCTGAGATATTCTACTCTATCTCTCCCAGAATTTCTCAACTGGATGGAAGAAACAGTAATTACTTGATAATGTGCCTCCTATGGTCTGGATGTTCATATTCCCCCCAAAATTCACATGTTGAAACCTAATCCCCAATATGATAATATTTGAAGGCAGAACTTTTGGGAGGTGATTAGAACATAGGGGCAAAGCCCTCATCAATCAGATTAGTGCCCTTTATAAAAGGCCCCAGAGAGCTTTCTCGCTCCTTCCAACATGTGAGAACACAGTGAGAGGGTGCCATCTGTGAACCAGGAAGAGAGCCTTCACCAGACACTGAATCTGTTGGCACCTTGTTCTAAGACTTCCCAGCCTCCAGAGATATGAGAAATAAATTTCTGTTGTTTTTAAGCCACCCAGATTATGGTATTTTGTTGTTGTTGTTTGACCACAAAGATATTTATTAAAGTTTATTTTGAATTGGGAAAAGAAGGAAACATTCTAGATGTTTTAGACTTAATGCTAAATAAAATTATGGTATATTCATTTTGCAGAACACCATGTAGCCACTGTGGAAATGAGACTTAACTAAATGGGCATGATGGCTGTTATTAGGGTGATGAAAATCTTCCAAAGCTGACTTATGGTGATGGTTGTCGCACTCAGTAAAGTTACTGAAATAATTTAATTGTATGCACAAAATGGGTGAATTTTATATTTTATTTTTTTACATTTGGAATTTTTTAAACTTTTATTTTAAGTTCAAGGGTACAAGTGCAGGTTTGTTACATAGGTAAGCTTGTGTCATCGGGGTTTGTTGTACAGATTATTTCATCACCTAGTTATTAAGTCTACTACCCATTAGTTGTTTTTCCTGATCCTCTCCCTCCTCCCACCCTCTGCCTTCTGAAAGGCCCCAGTGTATATTGTTCCCATCTATGTGTTCATGTGTTCTCATCATTACCTTCCACTTATAAGTGAGAACATGCCATTTCTGGTTTTCTGTTTCTGTGTTAGTTTGCTAAGGATAATGGCCTCCAACTCCATACATGTCCCTGCAAAGGACTTGATGGCATTCTTTTTCATGGGTGCATAGTATTCTGTGGTGTCTATGTACCACATTTTCTTTATCCAGTCTATCACTGATGGGCATTTGGTTGATTCCATGTCTTTGCTCTTGTGGATAGTGCTACAGTGAACATACGTGTGCGTGTGTCTTTACAATAGAATGATTTATATTTCTTTGGGTATATACCCAGTAATAAGATTGTGGGGTTGAATGGTGTTTCTGTCTTTAGGTCTTTGGGGAATGACCACACTGTCTTCCACAATGGCTGAACTAATTTACACTCCCATACACCCTTCCAAGACTGAACCAGAAATAAATTGAATCCCTGAACAGACCAATAATGAGTTCTGAAATTGAGGCTGTAATAAATAGCCCACCAACCAAAAAAAGTCCAGGACCAGATGAATTTGCAGCTGAATTCTACCAGATGTACAAAGAAGAGCTGATGCCACTCCTACTCAAACTATTCCAAAACATTGAAAAAGAGAGACTTCTCCCTAACTTATTCTATAAGGCCAGCATTATACTTATAAGCAAAACCTGGCAGTTATATAACAAAAAAAGATAATTCAGGCCAATATCCTTAATGTAATGAACATCAATGCAAAAATCCTCAGCAAAATACTGGCAAATTGAATCCAGCAGCACAAGAAAAAGCTTATCCATCATGATCAAGTAGGCATCATCCCCGGGATGCAAGGTTGGTTCAACAAGGTTGGTATCACAATCAATAAATGTGATTCATCACACAAACAGAACTGAAGACAAAAAACATGATTATCTCAATAGATGCAGAGAAAGCTTTTGATAAAATTCAAAATCCATGCTAAAATCCCTTAATAAACTGGGTATTGGAAGAACATACCTCAAAATAGTAAGATCCATCTGAGTCTGTTCTGACTTGCGGCAGCCGCCCCCTTCTGCACAGTCATGCCAAGTCAGCGCCTGGGCCTGGAACCTGGCCACAGCCCCTCAGCTTCGCCCACCGCCTCCTGACCATGGAACCCCGCAAAGTGAACGAGCTTCGGGCCTTTGTGAAAATGTGTAAGCAGGATCCGAGCATTCTGCACACCGAGGAAATGTGCTTCCTGAGGGTGTGGGTGGAGAGTATGGGGGGTAAAGTACCACCTGCTACTCAGAAAGCTAAATCAGACGAAAATACCAAGGAAGAAAAACCTGATAGTAAGAAAGTGGAGGAAGACTTAAAGGCAGACAAACCATCAAGTGAGGAAAGTGATCTAGAAATTGATAATGAAGGTGTGATTGAACCAGACACTGATGCCCCTCAAGAAATGAGAGATGAAAATGCAGAGATAACAGAGGAGATGATGGATCAGGCAAATGATAAGAAAGTAGCTGCTATTGAAGCCCTAAATGATGGTGAACTGCAGAAAGCCATTGACGTTTTCACAGATGCCATTAAGCTGAATCCTCACTTGGCCATTTTGTATGCCAAGAGGGCCAGTGTCTTTGTCAAATTACAGAAGCCAAATGCTGCCATCCAACACTGTGACAGAGCCATTGAAATAAATCCTGATTCAGCTCAGCCTTACAAGTGGCGAGGGAAAGCACACAGGCTTCCAGGCCACTGGAAAGGAGCAGCCCATGATCTTGCCCTTGTCTGTAAATTGGAGTATGATGAAGATGCTAGTGCAACACTGAAAGAAGTTCAATTTAGGGCACAGAAAAGTGCAAAACATCGGAGAAAGTATGAGCAAAAATGTGAAGAGTGAGAGATCAAAGAAAGAATAGAAAGAGTTAAGAAGGCACGAGAAGAGCATGAGAGAGCCCAGAGGGAGGAAGCAGCCAGACAACAGTCAGGAGCTCAGTATGGCTCTTTTCCAGGTGGCTTTCCTGGGGTAATGCCTGGTAATTTTCCTGGAAGAATGCCTGGAATGGGAGGGGGCATACCAGGAGTGGCCAGAATGCCTGGGCTTAATGAAATTCTTAGTGATCCAGAGGTTTTTACAGCCATGCAGGATCCAGAAGTTATGGTGGGCTTCCAGGATGTGGCTCAGAACCCAGCAAATATATCAAAATACCAGAGCAACCCAAAGGTTATGAATCTTATCAGTAAATTGTGAGCCAAATTTGGAGGTCAAGCATAATGCCCTTCTGATAAATAAAGCCCTTGCTGGAGGAAAAGCAACCAAGATCACCTTACAGATGTCACAATAATACAAACCAGTGTACCTCTGACCTTCTCATCAAAAGATCTGGGGTGCTTTGAAGATAATTCCTACCCCTCTCCCTCAAATGCAGCTGAAACATTTTACAGTGGTTTGCCATTAGGGTATTCATTCAGATAATGTTTTCCTACTAGGAATTACAAACTTCAAACACCTTTTAAACCTTAAAAATATTTAAAACAAATTTAAAGCATCTGTTAATTATCATATTTTTATTTACTAACCATTTTGGATTTTTTTCTTTGAATTATTGGGCAGGGAATATACATATGTATGGAAGATTATTCCTCTAATTTGAGTGAAATAAAAGTATATTAGTGTGAGGCAAACATAACTCATTTGAGGATAAAGTTTGTGTTGGATATATGGTTCCTGAAGCATTTTGACTTGTCTTTTTAAATGCTTTATCTTTTTCTTTAAAGATTTATATCAATAAAACTAATTGGGACCACCACTGTTTCAGTAGGACCTGGGTAGGGACTGGAAGTACTTGGCAGGGCAGCAGCAATCTTGCTGTCCTTTATATAACATGCATACTTTTGCAGGTTGCCCTTAAATCTTACACTGTGGTGAAGGGATGATTTTTTTGTAATCCTGCAGTACAGTTGGAGTACTTTGTTCTGCTCTTGTCCAATATATCTAATAAATATTTCATATTATTTCCACATAGGGGAAATAAGGGATTACTTTTCTTTTTATATGTCTTTGTTTAAAATTATCTTTCCTAGTCAAAAAAATGCCCAACTCTGTGTCTGCTTTCTGCTTGTTAAATTTTTCTCCCTTACTTTTCTTGGGCTAAAGACAGGCTTTTTCCACCAGCATCATCACTGTTATCATCATTAACAGCATAATTTTAGAAGCATATTTAATGCTGAGTTTAATTTAATGTGTAGTACATATGGTAATTGCATTGTAATACCCACAACAACTGTAGTTTCTTACTTGGCCATGAGAATGCTTTTTTAAGTGTTAGACTTCCACTCTGGCAAAATCTTGTCATATCAAAAGACGTCGGAAAGAGGGATTCCCTTTGGTGTTTGGTCTTCTACTTAGAAAATACCTAGTGCAGTTAGAGTTTATCTTGTAGTATTCCTCTTTGTATTCTGAAGATAATAAGGTTTGAATTAAATTGATCTACACAGAGGGGAACCAATTTTTTTGATCCAGTGTGAATTATAAATGAGATAATTCAGTTATTCATTGTGGAATTCTTGAGACTATGAAAGGCTCATTGTCTTTGTATTCAGCTCTTCCTTAAATAGGGTAACCATACCCCCACCTCTGCTTGCTTGCTTTCCCTCCAATGATAAAGAAAACGATAAATTTATAAAAAAGAGCCATCTATGACAAACCCTCAGTGAACATCATACTGAATGGGCAAAAGCTGGAAGCATTCCCCTTAATACTTGCACAAGACAAGGATGCCCTCTCTCACCACTCCTATTCAACATAGTATTGGAGTTCTGGACAGAGCAATCAGGCAAGTGAAAGAAATAAAGGGCATTCAAATAGGAAGAGAGGAAGTCAAACTATCCCTGTTTGCAGATAACATGATTCTATATCTAGAAAACCCCATTAACTCAGCCCAAAAACTTTTTGTTTGTTTGTTTGTTTTATTATTGTTTTGGTTTGGTTTTTTTGTTTTGTTTTGTGGGACAGAGTCTCGCTTTGTCACCCAGGCTGGAGCGCAATGACACAATCTGTGCTCACTGCAACCTCCACCTGCTGGGCTCAAGCAATTCTCTGGCCTCAGCCTCCTGAGTAGGTGGGATTACAGGTGCCCACCACCATGCCTGGCTAATTTTTGTATTTTTAGTAGAGATGGGGTTTCATCATGTTGATCAGGGTGGTTTCAAACTCCTGACCTCAAATGATCTGCCCCCCTCGGCCTCCCAAAGTGCTGGGATTACAAGTGTGAGCCACTGTGCCTGGCCAGCCCAAAAGCTTCTTAAGCTTATAAACAATTTCAGCAAAGTCTCAAGTTACAAAATTAATTTGCAAAAATCACTAGCATTCCTATATACCAACAATAGTCAAGCTGAGTGCCAAATCATGAACGAACTCCCATTTACAATCGCCACAAAAAGAATAAAATACCTAGGGATATAGTTAACCAGGCAGGTGAAAAATCTCTTTCATGAACTGCAATGAAAAAATTGCTCAAAGAAATCAGAGATGACACAAATGGAAAAACATTCCATGCTCATAGACAAGAATCAACATAGTTAAAATAGGCATACTGACCAAAGAAATTTATAGATTCAATGCTATTCCCATTGAACAACCATTGGCATTTTTCACAGAACTAGAAAAAAACTATTTTAAAATTCATACAGAAGCAAAAATAGCCTGAATAGCCAAGGCAATTACAAAAAGGACAAAGCTGGAGGCATTGCTCTATCTGACTTCAAAATATACTACAGGGCTACAGTAATCAAAACAGCATGGTACTGGTACAATAACAGACACATAATGGTACTGGTACATAACAGACCAATGGAACAGAATAGAGAACCCAGAAATAAGACTTCACACCTTCAACTATCTGATCTTCACCAATTCTGACAAAAACAAGCAATGGGGAAAGGATTCTCTATTCAGTAAATGGCATTGGGAGAACTGGCTAGCCATATGCAGAAGATTGAAAATGGACCCCTTCCTTACAACATATACAAAAATTAACTCAATATGGATTAAAGACTTAAACATAAAACCCAAAACTATAAAAATTCTGGAAGACAACCAGGCAATACCATTCAGGACATAGGCATGGGCCAAAATTTCATGACAAAGACACTAAAAGCATTTGCAATAAAAACAAAAATGGACAAGTGGAATTTAATTAAACTAAAATGCTTCTGCACATCAAAATAAACTGTCAGCAGAGTAAACAGACAACCTACAGAATGGGAGAAAATTTTTACAAACTATGCATCCGACAGAGGTCTAATATTCAGCATCTATAAGGAACTTAAACAAATTTATAAGAAAAAAACTAACAGCCCCATAAAAATTGGGCAAAGGACATGAACACTTTTAAAAAGAATTTGATATTTTAAAAATAGCTCAATAAATTTGTTAAAAACAAAACCAAAAAATATTCCTATTACACATGCACATATACATACATGATTAACTCATGAATGCATAACTTTGATTATATATGCAAATACGTTTAATTTTAGTGCAAGCAAAATTTTAAATCTATATGAAATAGGACTTGATTATTAGATTTTTTTCCTGCCTGGATGGCTCGCTAGCCATCTGGTATTAATGTTTCTTAAATTTTCAGTGGTCTTCCATGCAAACAAATATATAATTTTTTAAATCTTTTTTATTTTTATGGATTTCAGGGTACAAGTGAAGTTGTGTTGCATAGATACATTGTGTACTGGGCTTTTAGTGTACCTAATCATAAAAAAATAAAAAAATCATGTGTCTTTTGCAGCAGCATGGTTGGAATGGGAGGCCATTATCCTTAGTGAAATGACTCAGAAAGAGAAAGTAAAAAGCTCATATTCTCACTTAAAAATGGGAGCTAAACAATGGGTACATACATACTTACAGAGTGGAATAATAGACATTGGAAACTCCAAAAGGTGGGACAGTAGGAGGTGGGTGAGGTGTGAAATATGCTATTTGGTTATAGCAGCCCAATCAAAGACAGTGATTCCAATGGAGACCAAGGGAGCTCTTTCTGAAGCTGATTATAGTCTCAGATTGTGTGCCCATTGCCTGAGGATGTTTGGTTTGTGGAAATATATGGGCCTACACACTTAAAATTTGTCACCTTGTATATCTATGTCTATATAAATATGCAAAGTTTTATAAACAATATGGAAAAAAGATATAAATTAGTAGATATGTGTATGACAATCCTCACTCAGCCTTGATTCACAGCCTTGAAATAATCAGTGCAGTCTTCCAGAAATGAGAAACCTGACTGCCCTTTAGGTCTGAGAAAAAAAATTAATGCTGTTTGAATTGCCTTTAATTTTTTAATTTTTAATTTTTATTTATATTTATATATAGCCACATACACACTCAAGTAACTTCTAACGTCAAGTCAAAAACCACTTTAGCTGAGCCATAGATAGAGAGCTAGATAGACAGGTAGAATCAAACAACACACAAAATTGAGGTAAAAGTCAAGGCAACATGGACTGGAGTATAGCCAGAAAAGTTCTCATGTCCCCACTTCCGGGTAAGAGGTATAATCAGCTGGAAAAAATGGTGTCCTGCAACTGTCTCATGTCCTGCCTAGACATAGGAAGGTAGTTGTGACCTCAAACAAGGCAGTATCTGTAGAGAGTTTTGGGGTCTATTTAAATCTGTGCTTTCTTGGGCAATTTGCATAATCCCCTTCAGAAGGTGGAGGATGACATGAACAGATGCTTTCACTTTTTAATTTTACCATTTTCTATACTACTAAACCAATCTAATTATGCTTGAAAATTTACAGGCAAACTTTCATGTTTCACTGATTCACAATTTATTTCCCTTGATAATGCTAATTTTATAAAAATTTCGTCTTTAGCACTTGTGAAATTTTTGATGAATTAAAATTGGTGAATTGGTGAATATTACAAATTTGCACGCTTCTAACAAAGAAAATTTAGCATGATTAAGACATTTTCTTTTAATGCAAATCAAAACCACAATGAGATACCATCTCACAAAAGTCAGAATGTTGATTATTAAAAAGGCAAATAACAGATGCTGGTGAGGCTGCAGAGAAAAAGGAATACTTATACATTGTTGGTGGGAATGCAAACTACTTCAGCCACTGTGGAAGGCAGTTTGGAGATTTCTCAAAGAACTAAAATAGAACTACCATTCAACCCAGCAATCCCACTACTGAGAATATACCCAAAGGAAAATAACTCACTCGATTAAAAGGACACATGCACCCACATGCTCATTGCCATAGTAATCACAATGGCAAAGACATGGAATCAGCCTATGTGCTTATCAACAGTAGATTGGATGAAGAAAATGTGGTACATATGCACCTTAGAATATTTGGCAGCCATAAATGAAATTGTGTCCTTCACAGAAACATGGATGCAGCTGGAGACCATTACCCTAAGCAACCTAATGCAAGAACAGAAAACCAAATACCACATGTTCTCACTTATACATGGGAGCTAAACATTGAATACACATGAACATTAAGATGTGAACAATAGAGACTGGGGACCTCTAAACAAAAGAGGAAGGGAGAGGGGTATGCGTTGAAGAACCACCTGTTGGGTGCTATGCTTACAGCCTAGGTGACAGGATCATTGAGACCCCAAGCCTCAGTGTCATGCAATTCACTCATGCAACAAACCTGCACATGCGCCCTTTAACCTATAATAAAAGTTGAATAATTTTTAAAGATTTTAATATTCATCTGAGGAAAAATATTGACATAATTTAGCCTAACGTCTCTGCCGCCGTATTGTAGGAATCAGAAAATCTGCCAGGCATTTTTGAACTTAATTTAAATGAGTTGTATGGCTTTGGGCAACTTTTTTCCTTCTGAGTTAGCATTCTCTAAATTGTTTTCCTCAAAATCAAGGGGAAAAATGATCCACTTAAATAAACTGGAGAAACAGTTTGTTAAATAAGATAAGGATAAAGATTCATTGCTAGAAAACCTCAGAATCTTTGGCATGCTAGTTTTGCAAAATGAACCTCTAGAATGTAACATTCCCAAAATTGTTTAAACACAGATTCCATTTTTATATAATACATATCACCATTTAGGGTTTTCTTTGGGGGGGTAGTTTAAAAACATTGTTTTAGTACAAAACTTATGTTGACATATAAAGCTAATATAATAATTCTAAAACTATTTTCTAAGTATAATTAAAAGCCCAAGAAAACCAAATTTCATTGACAGATGAATCGACTAGATAAGGAATAAGAAGTGACTTTATGTTTATTTTGCCATTTCAACTGAATATTAACTTTTATACCATAGGGCAACCACATCTAAAAAATAATTATTTGTCAGTGGCATCATTGCATCACGATAATCAATAACTAATTCTGAAAGAAATTACCAATCAACACTGAACTATTAGTGAAGAAATTGACAAGGTACTTAATTGTATCAAGAGCTAAGGAAATTTATCTACATTTCACATATATGATTAATAAATGGATTATCAAAGTTAATATAGTTGCATTGATCACCTGTTTCAAGTTTATTTTCTCAGATTATTTGTAATGAGATTAATTATCTCTACCTTTGTTTGCATTAAAGTAATCATTTCACATACACAGCAGTGTTTGGAGACCTTAAAGGAATGTGCTTTAATGATGATAAGTCAATTTTTATAATCATCCATTTATCTTGAAGCTTTTATTAGTGCATTTTATTTTCTTTCAATAGATTCTTGCACTGAAGACTGTGATGGTAAGTATACTGCTGTTGTTAAATTCAGTAATTGATGTTGATATTATTCCGTATGATTGCACAACAGACTGCATAAGTTGTAATTAAAAATCGGCAGCCTGTAGGAGAAAAATCTAATACAGATGGCGGGTTGATGGGTGCAGCAAACCACCATGGCACGTGTATACCTATGTAACAAACCTGCACGTTCTGCACATGTATCCCAGAACTTAAAGTATATTAAAAAAAAAAAAAATCAGCAGCCTGCAGACCAAATCCATCTCCCATATGGGTTTTGTCTGGCCTTTATCTTGCTCAATTGTTATTTCAAAGATAACTTTAAAAAATGCACGTTCAAGGACAGGCGCGATGGCTCACGCCTGTAATCCCAGCACTTTGGGAGGCTGAGGCGGGCGGATCACGAGGTCAGGAGATAGAGACCATCTTGGCTAATACAGTGAAACCCCATCTCTACTAAAAATACAAAAAATTAGCCAGGCGTGTGGCACGCGCCTGTAGTCCCAGCTACCCGGGAGGCTGAGGCAGGAGAATCGCTTGAACCCGGGAGGCGGAGGTTGCAGTGGGCCAAGATGGCGCCACTGCACTCCAGCCCCGGTGACACAGCGAGAATCTGTCTCAAAACAAACAAACAAACAAACAAACAAACATTCGAATAACAGCAACAGCAACACATCTGGTCACTTTTGGCATACACCACCAATGGCAGAAGCCAACTGGAGCTGAGTAGAGGATTTCTCTTTAGGCAGAGAAATTGCTTTACAGTTTGCACGTCTGTTCACACAATACACACCTATGCGTTTTCATTGCTTCTGTTCATTTACATGACCTTACAGGTCCCTCCAGATCTGAATTGTAACAACTGGTTTAAAGATAATTTGAACAATAACAACATGCAAAATATATGCTATACATCTGAAAATAAAACATACTATAGTAGAAATATCCCTGAAGGAAGCAATAGAATAATTTGGCTTTAATCTCAGATTGCCCCTAATTTACTATCTAGTAATTGTCAAAACATTGCAGTTTCACTGACCTCAGAAGCCTCTTCTGTGAAATGAGAGTATTTGTGTCTTCTTGGTTTTAAGAAGTCCTTAAGCCTCTAATAAATGTTTTTAAAAATTAATAAATTAAGCCTCAATTTAGAGTGTTTTTTTTGTTGTTGTTGTTGTTGTTTTTGAGACGGAGTCTCGCTCGCTCACACAGGCTGGAGTGCGGTGGCGCCATCTCGGCTCACTGCAAGCTCCATCTCCCGGGTTCACGCCATTCTCCTGCCTCAGCCTCCCGAGTAGCTGGGACTACAGGCACCCAACCATGCCCAGCTAATTTTTTGCATTTTTAGTAGAGATGGGGTTTCACCGTGTTAACCAGGATAGTCTCGATCTCCTGACCCCGTGATCCACCCGCCTGGGCCTCCAAAGTGCTGGGATTACAGGCGTGAGCCACCGCGCCTGGCCAATTTAGAGTGATTTTTAAAACTTTAACAGATACATGCTACCTTCATTAGAAACTGTCAGCACATTAAAACAGTACTGCAGATGTTTACACACAGAGTAATTGTGCATTTACACTCTGCATGAGCAGGGTTAAATTATTGTATTAACCTCGATTTAGCGTGCTAAGAATAATTTAGTGAGAAAAATTAAAAATGAGTGTCTCATGAAGGAATGGAGTAGTTATCACTTTGGTTGCTTAAGTACCAAATATTGTTTATGGAGTCTGATTAGGGGTTATTATGGTCAGGGTTCTGCAATCCTCTGCAATATATATGGGAGTCCACAAAGGATAGAAGTGGCTTAGTCACCTTAATACCAGGGTACATACACAACACAGAGGCCACTCTTCTGTGGGATTCAGGCAGAAGAGCCACTTATATATGCATATGTATATATATGTATGTACACTTATATACACATAAACTTGATGCAGGGCAGGTTCTTGGCTTCACCCAGGTATTAATTCAAGAGCGAGCTGGTGGTGGAAGAAAACAGCCTTATTGAGGTGGCAGCAGTCCTGCAGCTCTGTGACTGCTCCTCCGAAGCAGGGCTACCCCATAGGCAGTATGTGGAGAGTAGCGACTCAGGAGCAGTTCTGTAGTCACATTTATACCCACTTTTAATGGTATGCTAAGTAAGGGGCAGATTATTTAGAATGAGCTAGAAAATGGGCAGTAACTTCTGGGTATTACCTTGGCTAGGATTGGTAACTTCTTGCTTGTGCCAAGGCAATGGTAGGCTGTCATGGCGCTGTTGGGCATGTTTTATGGAGAAGTGTCTTTGGTGCCTCTTCTAGGCTTTGGCCAGTCTTCAATCTGGTCCAGAGTTGTGGCCTGCCTGCCTCCTACCTCAGACTTATCCATATTTATAGTATATTTATAGATACATAGCTTTTTTCCTTACGCCATCATAAAACCCACTCCCATTCCCCTTCTCCAGTGTGCATGCACTGTAATGCATCTGTTATTTGTCTTTGAATAGCCATGAATCTGTGAAAACACATAGTGTGGTTGCTGCTGCTGGTGGGAATAGTGGTGTGTATGTGTGTTTAATTTGAATAGATATGTTGCTAAAGCACTTATGTTGTACATATGTATTGCTATTTTTAAATTGCCTCTCTTCTACATAAATTTATAGTTTCTAACTGCTGCATAACATGCCACATATACCTGTACAATATTTTACTTTGTTTCCTTGTATGTATGAATCTCCAATTATACTCAACTTCTCATTCACATGAATAATGTTACTATGAATATCCTTATACATATACCTATTTTAAGTTTCTGTGGGTGAATTTCCCTAGTATGTATCTGGGAAAAGTTTTCCATAGAAGAGGTACATGCTGAATTTCACCAAGTATTGCCAACGCAATATTCTTGTTTCTCCCCGTAATTCCATTAACTTGTTTTGGCAATATATACCCTTTAATTCTATTGATTCCAACAGAATGACTATGGCAATAGCATCTTTCTCCCTTAATATTTTTTCCGAATTTTCCCTCTGCTATCCACTCTGCATAAAATCTGTTATTTCCCCTCAAAATTGATTGTAGCATCTCACATAGAAAAGAGTTCATAGGCTGTCTGATTTAATAATCTACATAAAAACATCTCATTAAGAGAAGTATGGCAGTAACTTTTTTATAAAGTTACCCTCTAATGAAACAAAAATTTGCTACCTCCAAATAGTATCCCCCTTTTTACATTATTTAGACCACTAAGGTATTCGTTTCTAAATAAAATCCTAAAAATTGATTTTGTATAATTTTTTACTTTCTTGAAGAAACAAATATGATGACATTTGTTTTGTTTTTCCAGTGGAAAAGCCATTTGTGCTTTCTCTTGAGGCAAAATTAACTAAACTATTTTAGTGTCTGTCAGTTTAAGATATGTTTTTCTTTGACACCTAAATTATATCCAGGAAAGTTAATAGCATTCTAATAACGCCTCAACACTTGAAAGTTAATTGTTTGTGTTATTTTACTTCACTGCATTCTTCTCCTTGTTACATTTTGTTAATGTGACTCATTTGATCTGAGAAACTTTTTTGTTTTGTTTCTGAAATGTTTAGAAGTAAAAAAAAAAGATAAAATAAGCATATTATGCTTTGATTGTTAAACTTTGTGAATCCTAAACACTATACTACTTGCCTAGAAATAATTAAAATAAATTATATTTTGATTAAATGGGATAATCCCATACATCTAATTAGTTTAAATAATAAATATCATAGATTAAATGTGTTAAATTATTCATGCATCTAATTAACAAAGCACCAATCTATTAAAGAAAGAGCCCTATATCTTAGCATATTAATTATTTTGTTAAGTGCAATATTAAGCATTTGAAAAGTATTTAGGATTTTTCCTAACAGACTTGAGTCTTACACATATTCTTCAATATAAATTTAATTTAGGACCACAATCAACATGATTATTTGAAAAATTTGATGTTTTATATGCTAAAAATCTTAATTATAGTTATTGTTGGAAATATTTGTATTTTGGGGGAAAACTGTTAGAACATGCAACAATTATAAATTACTCAACTGACTTAAGAGATGAAGACAACTTTGTTTGTTTTTGTTGTTGTTGTTGTTGTTGTTTGAGATGGAGTTTCACTCTGTTGCCAGGCTGGAATGCAGTGGCCCGATCTTGGCTCACTGTAATCTCCACCTCCCGGGTTCAAGCGATTCTCCTGCCTCAGCCTCCCGAGTAGCTGAGACTACAGGCACACGCCATCACACCCAGCTAATTTTTGTATTTTAGTAGAGATGGGGTTTCACCACGTTGGCCGGGATGGTCTTGGTCTCCTGACCTCGTGATCCACCCGCCTTGGCCTCCCAAAGTGCTGGGATTACAGGCATGAGCCACCATGCCCGGCCAACAACATTTTAAGAAGACTTCCAGTTTACAGAGAAGATAACAACAATGTATTTTAGCAGGGGATGTTTTAAAAAGTAAACTAGTATCACCTGTGTTATAGGTATAAGGTATATAGGTATTCCTATTACTCCCCTTTTTCTTTTAAATGATATAATATTCTGTATCTCTGGGATGGTGGAAGGTTGATTGGCAAAAAAGGAGGAGTAGATATGCGCATTATTTTCTTGTTTAAATTCATTAATTATGAGTAAGTTGTATTTTATGTTGTCATATATTTTTAATATTTTATTTTTAAATAAAGGATTCAGAGTCAAATAGTTAAATATTTTAGCTAATTATGAAGATAGAGTTTTCTAAGAATGTAAAGTGACAAGGTAGACATGATTTTATAACGTAACCAAGAGAATTTTAATATATAAGCTTCATATTTAAGTCCTTGTAATAAATTTATATTTATAATGCAAATACATTATAAATATTTCTGATACATTTATATAATGAATTTAAATTTAATTATGGAATTAGGTTTTAAAGAATATTATAACCTTAGATCTTCAAACTAGTGAGCATACCCCTGATGGTAAAAGGACATGAATAAATTAAAGAGAATACATTTTAAGATACTCAATTCAAAGATAGTCAGTTGCTTTATATACTATGTTTCTTCCAAAAAATAATCTGCAGGAATAATTTTAAAAATAAATTAGTATAACTCTATATTGATATGAAAAATGGAAATATTATTTCAAAGAAGAATGCAAACAAAGTAACATGTTTATTCAGGAGGAGCTTTTTTTATATATTTTATGTAGATGTTGGTGAATGTCAAGTCACAGTTATAAGTAGACATATATAGCTATAACAATGATTAAATTTATATGTAAGTTACGCTTTGTGGGTATAGATTTTAAGTATCTTATATAATGTATATTTATGTAAACTCAAATTAATATGTAACTTCCTATTGTACTGTATATGTATACATATATAAAATAATTGGATTCACTTAAATATACTATAAAGTATTTATTTAAAATTTGTAGTGATGCAGGGAGCTGAGATTGCACCACTGCACTCTAGCCTGGGTGACAGAGCAAGACTCCATCTCAAAAATAAATAAATAAATAAATAAATAAAATAAAATTTGTAGTGATAAAATATAGACATCTTCCTACAAGTATTTGAGTTAAAAATAAATTATTTTAAGTGTTACAAGAGTTAAAAAGTTCAAGAATAATACAAAGAGAATTTGGACTTATACATTTAAAAATGTGTCAAGGCAAATACAGACACTCTTCCTGATATCTTATCTAGCTACCTTTCTAGTATCTTCTTTATCTGCAGTACTACATTACTACATTACTACTATATCTACATTATCTACTATAGCTTATCTAGTCCCCCCAAAGGTATCAAATTTTTAGCACCTAAAGGCCAATCCTTGGTAATAAAGAGAGAGAATGTGCATATATAGATGTGTGTACGTATCTACCTGTCTACATAGAGAGAGAAAGAGTGTGTGTGTGTAAATAGAGCCAGTAAGAAACATGCAAATAGTCATTTTAGTCTGTATTTCAGTAAGTATCTAAATATAGGAAAGTCATTCTGTGCTTGTAATTGATATATTTACATAATAGGTGTAGACAACACTGTCAAATCTGTTGATTTTTACCACTTCTTTATGCCACTTCTGCTGCTGTGTGGCCCTTTTGCCTCCTATGGCCATGTCAGCATCTTGATTCTTTTTTCTGAAGACTAGCCACAAGCTAATGGAGCTGTTTTGCCCTCAAAAGGAAGAGAGAGTGGCTGTGGCTGGGAGTTTTATGTTCAATCCACCTCATCCAACTTGGAAAGTCAGCTTCTTCCTTCAAATAAGGGTAAGTCTGAGAACTAATTTACACTCCTAAACTCCCCTGCAGGATCAGATCAGATTGGAGCCACCCTCCCTGAAATTTTATCTGAAATTGAAGTCTTTCTTGGTTTCTTCTTCTCCCCCTTCCTCTTCCTACCCGCTTTTACCAAAAGCCCTTGGGAATAAATTTTTAAACTATGTATTTATTTATTGACAAACAAATATTGTATATCTTTATGGGAAAAATTTTTAAATAAATCAGTTCCCCATAAAGCCACTCCTTAGTGGCTGCTTACAGGGGAACTCAGTTTAAGACCATGGTCTCATGGAATAATTACAACATAGTTCCCTAACTTGCCATCATTAGGGAGGCTTTAAAAGTGTTACAGACACAGAATCCTACATATTTCTTAATAAAAGGGGTCAGATATAAGCAGGAACAGTACCACGACTATGTTAGTGAAGCACATAACTCAGGACAAAGATTAAAGGTCACTAAAAACTGAATAATTAACATGAATAATACTTTAATGTAACATTTAAAAATCAAAATTAATTATAAATATAGCATGATTAAGATTAATTCTAGGAATGCAAGGCTGATTTTACCATTCAAAAATTCATCAACATAATCTGTCATATTAACAAAATAAAGTGAACTTCATTGGAAATTCTTTGGCCAGATTCTAACTTACTAAAATTGAAACAATCAAAGATCTGAAATGACTGAGAAAAACTCTGAACTCTATGATGTAAGCAACATCTACATTTTAATTAAAGACAAGATCAATATTACTGATTTTCTTTTGTCTCAGATTCCAATATGGTTTCATAGCTTTTGTGCTTTGACTTCCAAAAAAAAAATAAATAAATAAAATAAAGAAGATCAAAGGAAACCAAACCAAAGCAACAGAAGAAAATAAGTGATACCAATAACAGCAAAAATCAATGAAAACAGAAAAACAATAGAAAAAATAAGTGAAATAAAATGCTGGTTATTTGAAAACAATAGCATTCTAGCAAGACAGACAAAGAAGTAAGAGAATGACACCCATTGCCAATATCTAGATGAAAAGAGAGATTACTACTACAGACCCCATCGATATTAAAAGGATAGTAAGGGAATACTATGAATACAAATGAATTTGACAGCTTGAGACGTGAATCAATTCCGCAAAAAATGCAGACTCCCAAAACTCACTCAAAATGAAACAGTTAGAATAGCCTAGTAACTATTAAAATTATTGATATAGTAATTGAAAAGTTTATCCAATAGAGAAAATTTCAAGTCCAGATGATTTCACTGGACAAATCTACCCAACATTTAAAGAATTAACCACAGTTTTATACAGTCTTTTTACGGAGTTTCACTCTTGTTGCCCAGGTGCAATCTTGGCTCACCGCAACCTCTGCCTCCTGGGTTCAAGAGATTCTCCTGCCTCAGCCTCCCGAGTAGCTAGGATTACAGGTATGTGACACCACGCCCAGCTAATTTTGTATTTGTAATAGAGACGGGGTTTCTCCATGTTGGTCAGGCTGGTCTCGAACTCCTGACCTCAGGTGATCCGCCTTCCTCAGTGTCCCAAAGTGCTGGGATTATAGGCGTGAGCCACCGCAGCCGGCCTACACAGTCTTTTTCAAAAAACAGAGAAGGTAGCAAAACTCCCAATTTATTATACAAGGCTAGCATTACCCAATACCAACACCAAAGGCAGCATACACACACATGCTCATGTGTACACACACACACACACACACACACACATAGAAGAAAGTAAAATAAAAAAGAGCCCAGGATTTCTCTTGAAAATATAAATAAAATAAAAATCCTAAACAAAATACTGCAATTCAAATCCAGTATAAATATAGCATGATTGAGTAAGATTAATTCTAGGAATGCAAGGCTGATTTTACCATTCAAAAATTCATCAACATAATCTGTCCTATTAACAAAATAAAGCAAACTTTGTTGGAAGTTCTTTGGCCAGATAAACTATTCTAACTTATTAAAATTGAAACAAAGATCTGAAATGATTGAGAAAATAATTAATTTGATTTATAGACTGGACAGATTTGGCAATCGTAATTTTTATGCTTTTGTAAACAGCTCAAGCAAGTGTGGGAAAAACGGGACATAATTTTAATGTACTCACTGAACACAGCAGAAAACATATTAAAAAACTTATTTTGTCCTTTTTCTTAATCCACTGCTTGTACATTGTATGGAAGAATTAGAGTATTATGCATAATTTAGATACACTTGTCTGCAGAATTATGGTAGATTTTCACCTGGAATACATTTGCATAATAACAAAATAGATCAATAGTTTTAGCTAATTAATGAATAAATATTAAATCTATTCTGCATTTCACAAGAAATGCTTACATTGACAACTATAATAATGTTTTGGCTGACTTTAACATGGTCTAGTGAATCCTAGCAAAATATCTTCCGAACTCTAAATAGAAAGCACATTCCATACATGTATGTTAGATATATAATTGTATGTAGAAATGTGGATTTTTTTACATTTAGGATATTAATAAGTATTATAAACATTATTTGTAAATGTAATTATTCTAAATTATCTTTATCATTAATTAATAATCACTTCAAAATATTTCTAAGATATTTAGTAATTTTTCCTTGTGTGATAAACTTCCTTTAGAGAAATATGGCTATAAGAGGAAACAAAATGTGAGCAACAAAGACATTAAAACATGAAAGTTTCCATATAAGAAACTTAAATAATTGAACAAGCAAAAAACAAATAGCCCCATTGAAAAATGGGCAAAAGACATGAACTAACACTTCTCAAAAGAAGACAGACAAGCAGCCATAGAAAAAAATGCTCCATATCACTAATCATCAGAGAAATGAAATCAAAATTACAGTGAGATATCATTTCACATGAGTCAGAATGCCAATTATTAAAAAATCTAAAAGCAACAGAGGCTGGTGAGACTGTGGCAAAAGGGGAATGCTTATACACTGTTGATAGGAATGTAAATTAGTTTGGCCACTGTGGAAAGCAGTTTGGAGATTTCTCAAAGAACTTAGAAATATCACTTGACCCAGCAATCCCATTACTGGATATACATCCAAAAGAAAGTAAATTGTTCTACCAAAAAGATACATGCACTTACATATTCGTTGCAGCACTATTCACAATAGCAAAGACAGAATCAGCCTAGGTGCCCATCAACAGTGAATTGGATAAAGGAAGTGTGGTTCATATACTTCATGGAATTCTATGCAGCCATAAAAAAGAATGATATCATGTCCTATACAACATGGAATACTATGCAGCCATAAAAAATGAAATCATGTCCTTTGCAGAAACATGGATGCAGCTGGAGGCCATTATTCTAAGTGAATTAACACAAGAACAGAAGACCAAATCCCGCATGTTCTCACTTATAAGTGGGAGTTAAATGAACGGTACTCGTGGACATGAAGATGTCAACAATAGACACTGGGGACTACTACTAATGAGCTCCATGTGAGACAGAAAAGGTAGAGGCATGTTATCAGTCACACAACATTTCAAGGATACATTGGACAGGAGTTTGAATGGCCTGAATAACTGACGTACAGTGTGCAAAGGGAAGCCAGGAGGAATTCTGAAAGCAAAGCTTAAAGACATATATGTTTATAAGTGGTTTAGTTGTTGATTTACATGAAGGCAAATGTAGACATTTAGTATTGCCATCTAGAATCTCTTCAATTTTATTTTATAAGTTTGTGAAGAATGAGAGCATGACGAGAACTGATAGAAAAAGTCATGCCTTGGTCCATGATTTTGTATCAATCAAGGCAAGATAGGAGAAAAGCCTTCTGAGTCTTATGATTCGTTTATATCCAAATGGCTTTGTATGCTGGTTTAATATAAGTGAAGGTGAATTGGAGCAAAAAAGAAAAAATATATATCAATATGCGAAGTGTCTCGGGAAGTCCATGTGGAGGATTGAGCCACAAGAAAGTTGTCATGGAGTCTGGAATGGAGGGGAATTTAATTTTCCATCAGGCACCCAGAGAGGGAAATGAACGTGAATTACTGTAAGACTAGACGGTCCCTGATCTGAAGGAATTCATGTGCTTCTTAGTGGGCAACTTTTACTAAGAATTTTTTTCTAAGCTGACAAGAAACACGGTAAAATTCAGGTTCTCATTTTTAAAAAACTGGCTTATGCAGACATTCTGGAAAAAGCTAGTGTATCTTCTTACACAAGGGATGTGCTGCCCCCTTCTGGATAAAGGAAAAGGAAAATTCCACTGAGAAATTTACATTCCTCCACTTCAGATACACATAAGAATGAAAAGCGCCCTCATTTTATTCAGTATTATAAATATGTATGTGTGTACACATAGACCCATATATATTCATTATATATGTAATATTTTATGTTGGGAGTATTAAGTGATCAAAACCAAGTAGTGATCAAGTTAAAAGACTAGAACACACGAATGGACTGCTAACTGGCCCTTAGAGTATAGGCTCTATGCTGTATCCCAGCACCTAGAACAGTGTCTGCAGTATAGTAGACTCAAATCACATCTCTAAGAACCCGCATCCCATTTTAGAATTCTTTAGTGGCTTCACTTTATGGTTGAGCTGAGCTCCAGTTCTTTGGCATGGCATTAAAATTTTTCAAAATCAGATCCTAACCTGTTTTTTAAGCCATAAGGTCTGGTCATTTACATCATCCAGGCTTTACTTTCGTCTAGCTGCAAATATTGTTTCAACCACATGTTTTCTGCCCTACATCTTTTCACAGATTGTTCTCATCTCTTAGAATGCCTTTTATCTCTCCCCTCTGTATCACCACTGGTGAAAATCCTTACCACTTAAAAAAAATAAAAATGAATTGCTAATTTATCTGTGAAGTCTTTACCAGTATTTCTTATCAAGATGCTTTCTTTTTCTGTTCCTTCACACTATTTTGATTTTCTTTACATTGTAACAATTTACATTATCTGCCCCACAGTTTCTTCTTGTTCATCTTTGACAGACATCACTTTTTATTCATCTTTGTATCTACATTCCTTACCAAATGCCTAACATACAATGTAGTCATCCAACTGAATAAATGCTGAGTACATTGATGTGCAAAATCATAATAATATTTTACATTCAAAATGAGTTAGCTGAGTTGAAATTTTTTTAGCAACACAGATGGATTACAGTCAGGTTGAATAAGGTTTATAACACCATGAGAAGAATTAACCATTTTCACTAACTACAATCCAGACTGCTAATGACAGTCATTAATCATAAACCATTCTATAAGAATATTAAATTCTGAAGCATATCACCATGTTCTCTTATATGGGTGTGTGGTGCACTGAATAATGGCTCCAAAATAGCCACACCTTAGTCTTCAGAACCTGTGAATATGCTGCTTTACATACTAAAAAAAGATTTTGATGATGTGATTAAATTAAGAATTTTGACATTGTGGGGTTATCCTGGATTATCCAGGTCCAATGTAACCACGAGGGTTCTTATATAAGGGAGGCAAGAGGAGCATAGTAGAAAAAGAAGATGTCCTTATGGAAGCAGAGGTTGGGGTGATGCACACTGAAGATGGAGGAAGGGACCATGATGCAAGGAATACAGACAGCTTCTGAAAGCTGGAAAACACAAGGAAACTATTTCTCTCTTGGAGCCTTGGGAAGTAATGCAGCTCTGTGTACTGCTTGAATTTAGCTACATAAGACTCATCTCAGACTTCTGAACTCCACAACTGCAAGATAATAAATATTTGTTGTTTTAAGGCATAAAGTTTGTTGTAGTATAGGAGAGTAGAAATTGGAAACTAATATTCCTCCAGTATTATGAGAATAGCTCTTTTACATATATGAAGCCTTTGAATATAACTAAAGTTAGATAAACATATAAACTGTGACACATGTCTTGAGTTTTTCAGACGGACTGTTACTATAGAGTTATTACATGAATGTCACATCATTTAAAAATAATTGTAATTGAAATACAGTACTTAGCCTCTGGAGTCATGATGCTGACTTTTCAAAATAGGTTTGTAGAACACTGATGTTTTGTCTCTATATCTATCCATGGCAAATAACTGGTCCTCATGTATTTTATTCATTGTTAGGGCCAAAGAGGCCTAGATATTTGCCTACAAACTAAAAATAAATGCATAAAAGTGTAGCCATTAACTGGGCTTAAATTGTTTATTAATGCATTTGCAATCAGATTACAGTTTATTCTACATATCATAGACATCAACTGGTCAGTTGGAATAAACAACTAGAGTTGTATAAAGAAATGACTCAGTGGTGTTTTTGAAAAGCTTACAGGTTTATGAGTTTATAGCGTATATGTTAATGGACCACTTTTATAGCTATTTTTATATTTTTGCTACTTATACTTCAGTTTATTTGTGTTGTGTGTGTGTGATATTTCACGTAGTGTCAGAAATTTGTAAATAAATTTTTTTCTCAATATATACCTTAACATTTTAATGTATTCCATGCTTTTATTGTTGTGGGGTAGAACAATAATTTTTTGTTTTAAGCTTATATACTTGAAGATATTTTACTTATTTCTTACTTTAGTAAGCAAAATATCTTCAAGCATATAAGTTGAGTCATGCAAAAATGGCATTATATGTACACACTTTTGCTTTAAAAAATTGGGGGGATTCTATTTTAGAAATGTAACCTGGAACACTAAGTCACATATAATATGCCATTAAAAATAGTCTACATAATTAATATTTTAATTTAATAAATGTCTTTCATTCAAGCCAGATGTGAAGAATGAATCATGGCTAGCTATTGTCAGGGCACATTTCCAATAAAGCAGACTAACATATTCTTTCTTCAAAGAAGTTGAGACTTTCTTGGGGAGGAGTGAGGACTGCTTTTCAGAAAATCTTTTTTTTTTTTTTTTTTTTGAGACAGCCTCTTGTGCTGTTGCCCAGGCTAGAGTGCAGTGGTGTGATCACAGCTCACTGTAAACTCAAACTCCTGAGCTCAAGGGATCCTCTCACCTCAACCTCCCAAGTAGCTAGAACTACAGGCACATGCTACTCTGCTTAGCTGATATTTTTTAATTTTTGTGGAGACGGTGTCTCACACATTGGCCAAGTTGGTCTCCTACTCTTATGCTCAAGAAGTCCTCTTGTCTCAGTCTCCCAAAGTGCTGGGATTATGAGCATGAGTCACCAAACTAGGCAAAGGAAATCTTAAAACAGAAATGAAGAAAGGAAACCCAACAGATAATATGGCTGTACCCTGCCTTAGAGGATTTGAGAATGACAGCACAGAGGATGGAAACTTTATATTAAGTAACTGTCAATTCTGCCTTGTGAAAGCACTTAATTTCTCAGAAATAAATTTAATCACTTGTTATACTTGCCACTTCCAGAATCATACATTTTTGTATCTAGCTTTTCAAATATGATTTGCTATCATTTCAAGTTACCTACTCAAAAATACTCACAAGAAATGTTTCTTTCACTTCACTGAAACTTCCAGACAATATACCTCACCAACTTCCTAATCAAGAGATCCATCTTGTAATTATTTCTTTTCTTTTCCATGTTATGTTCCATTATTTCTATTTTCCATTTCATTTGTTTGCTTATCTCTCTCATTACTCGTCTGTAAAAACCAAACTCTGCGTATGTGTTTACATCACCTTCACTGTTTCTGCACACAGGTAAGCATTAAGAAAATCAGGCAGACTGGCATTTTTGCGAAATTATAATCCCCAATCTCAGTGATATCCTTCAATTCTGTTATCTTTCTTGCACATGCCATTTGGAAAATTAAAGTAATCAGGTGGGAAATCCTTCAACTTCTCATGGCTAATTCCAAAAATAAACCTCTGTCTTTACCCACCTACTCCTTTTTTCTTCCTGTCTCCATGGAGAAGGTATGCTTCCTCTTCCTAGATGCAAATGCTTCTACATATACCTGCAATTCATTCATCTCATGTTTGAGGGTTTGGTCCTTTACAATTACAATGATCTTCCCTCTATTTTGCACTATCAATTCCTCTTTATCTAGTTCATCATTCAAAAAAAAAAATCCTCTAGTTCACCCATTTTAAGCAAATAAAATTGGACCCTGTGTAGGAAATGAGTCAAATCCAATGAAACCAAACAGCAAAACTTCCTAAAGGCTCTCACTTTACTTTAGATAGAATTTGGACATTTTATCTTGATCTACAGGTACTGAATGTTCTTGGACCCTGCTTGTACTCCCAACCTCAGATAATGCCATTCTGCTCGTTGCTCACTACATGTTTGCCACACAAGCTTTTACATTTTTCAAACATTGAAGTGTTTCAACTAATGAGCAATCCTGGGAACTTCAGTTGCTATGGGTGTCATGGCCATTCCTGGGCAACCTGGAAAGCCCACATTGCCTGCATTAAACGGGTCCTTCCTCTGCCATTACCTTATTACCTACTGCAGCAAGATTACTCTGCTACTGAAGTTGCCAGCAGTAGCAAATTTCACCTTTGGACCATGGCTTGGCAGAGTGTCCCTCAGACAACACTGCAGGTATGCTGAGAAAATCAGGAAGATCAGATTATTTATTAATCAGTGTTGTAATCCAAGAGCCATTGTGCCTTAGAGATACCAATCAGACCTTTGGTTACAGACACCTGGACTATCTACAATCTAATTTCCAAACTAGTTAGTCATAAATAGAACATAGGATTCTGAGAGGATAACTAGAACTCTCTTTTGGTACAAGAGATTTGGAAAGAAAAGAATATAATAAGCTAAGTCAGGGAAAAAGAAGAGGGGAAGTCCTGAGCTGCCAGGGTAGGGAGAGATGGCCATATACCAGCACAAAGGATACAGAAGCAGGAGCAATATGAGGTCAACCTGCACCACCCCTTCTACTCAAGTTGCTTTCTCTTGTCTTGTGAGTGTAATAAGCACCAAGAGGGATGGACTTATTGCACTCAGATGCAGATGGCTTTTTTTTTTTTTTTTTAAATTCACTATTTTTTTTTTTTCTTTTTTATTGATCATTCTTGGGTGTTTCTCGCAGAGGGGGATTTGGCAGGGTCACAGGACAATAGTGGAGGGAAGGTCAGCAGATAAACAAGTGAACAAAGTTCTCTGGTTTTCCTAGGCAGAGGACCCTGCGGCCTTCCGCAGTGTTTGTGTCCCTGGGTACTTGAGATTAGGGAGTGGTGATGACTCTTAACGAACATGCTGCCTTCAAGCATCTGTTTAACAAAGCACATCTTGCACCGCCCTTAATCCATTCAACCCTGAGTGGATACAGCACATGTTTCAGAGAGCACAGGGTTGGGGGTAAGGTCACAGATCAACAGGATCCCAAGGCAGAAGAATTTTTCTTAGTACAGAACAAAATGAAAAGTCTCCCATGTCTACCTCTTTCTACACAGACACAGCAACCATCCGATTTCTCAATCTTTTCCCCGCCTTTCCCCCCTTTCTATTCCACAAAACCGCCATTGTCTTCATGGCCCGTTCTCAATGAGCTGTTGAGTACACCTCCCAGATGGGGTGGTGGCCGGGCAGAGGAGCTCCTCACTTCCCAGTAGGGGCGGCCGGGCAGAAGCGCCCCTCACCTCCTGGACGGGGCGGCTGGCCGGGCGGGGGGCTGACCCCCCCCACCTCCCTCCCGGACGGGGCGGCTGGCCGGGCGGGGGGCTGACCCCCCACCTCCCTCCCGGACAGGGCGGCTGGCCGGGCAGAGGGGCTCCTCACTTCCCAGTAGGGGCGGCCGGGCAGAGGCGCCCCTCACTTCCCCGACGGGGCGGCTGGCCCGGCGGGGGGCTGACCCCCCCACCTCCCTCCCGGAGGGGGCGGCTGGCCGGGCAGAGGGGCTCCTCACTTCCTGGTAGGGGCGGCCGGGCAGAGGCGCCCCTCACCTCCCGGACAGGGCGGCTGGCCGAGCGGGGGGCTGATCCCCCCACCTCCCTCCCGGACGGGGCGGCTGGCCGGGCGGGGGGCTGACCCCCCCACCTCCCTCCCGGACGGGGCGGCTGGCCGGGCGGGGGGCTGACCCCCCCACCTCCCTCCCGGACGGGGCGGCTGGCCGGGCGGGGGGCTGACCCCCCCACCTCCCTCCCGGACGGGGCGGCTGGCCGGGCAGAGGGGCTCCTCACTTCCCAGAAGGGGCGGCCGGGCAGAGGCGCCCCTCACCTCCCGGATGGGGCGGCTGGCCAGGCGGGGGGCTAACCCCCCCACCTCCCTCCCGGACGGGGAGGCTGGCCGGGCCGGGGGCTGACCCCCCCACCTCCCTCCCAAACAGAGCGGCTGGCCGGGCAGAGGGGCTCCTCACTTCCCAGTAGGGGCGGCCAGGCAGAGGCGCCCCCCCACCTCCTGGACAGGGCGGCTGGCCGGGCAGGGGGCTGATCCCCCCACCTCCCTCCCGGACGGGGCGGCTGGCCAGGCGGGGGGCTGATCCCCCCACCTCCCTCCCAGACGGGGCGGCTGGCCGGGCGGGGGGCTGACCCCCCCACCTCCCTCCCGAATGGGGCGGCTGGCCAGGAGGGGGGCTGACCCCCTCACCTCCCGGACGGGGCGGCTTGCCGGGCAGAGGGGCTCCTCACTTCCCAGTAGGGGCGGCCGGGCAGAGGCACCCCTCGCCTCCCGGACGGGGCGGCTGGCCAGGCGGGGGGCTGACCCCCCCACCTCCCTCCCGGACGAGGCGGCTGGCCGGGCAGAGGGGCTCCTCACTTCCCGGTAGGGGCGGCCGGGCAGAGGCGCCCCTCACCTCCCGGATGGGGCGGCTGGCCGGGCGGGGGGCTGACCCCCCCACCTCCCTCCCAGACGAGGAGGGAGGACGCTCCTCACTTCTCAGACGGGGTGGCTGCCAGGCGGAGGGGCTCCTCACTTCTCAGACGGGGCGGTTGCCAGGCAGAGGGTCTCCTCACTTCTCAGACAGGGTGGCCGGGCAGAGACACTCCTCACATCCCCGACGGGGCGGCAGGGCAGAGGTGCTCCCCACATCTCAGATGATGGGCGGCCGGGCAGAGACGCTCCTCACTTCCCAGATGTGATGGCGGCCGGGAAGAGGCGCTCCTCACTTCCTAGATGGGATGGCGGCCGGGCAGAGACGCTCCTCACTTTCCAGACTGGGCAGCCAGGCAGAGGGGCTCCTCACATCCCAGACGATGGGCAGTCAGGCGGAGACGCTCCTCACTTCCCAGACGGGGTGGCTGCCAGGCAGAGGCTGCAATCTCGGCACTTAGGGAGGCCAAGGCAGGCAGCTGGGAGGTGGTTGTAGCGAGCCGAGATCACGCCACTGCACTCCAGCCTGGGCGCCATTGAGCACTGAGTTAATGAGACTCCGTCTGCAATCCCGGCACCTCGGGAGGCCGAGGCTGGCGGATCACTCGCGGTTAGGAGCTGGAGACCAGCCCAGCCGACACATCGAAACCCCGTCTCCACCAAAAAAATACGAAAACCAGTCAGGCGTGGCGGCGCACGCCTGCAATCGCAGGCACTCGGCAGGCTGAGGCAGGAGAATCGGGCAGGGAGGTTGCAGTGAGCTGAGATGGCAGCAGTACCGTCCAGCTTCGGCTCGGCATCAGAGGGAGACCGTGGAAAGAGGGGAGAGGGGAGAGGGGAGAGGGGAGAGGGAGCTCTATCTAAATTCACTATTTTTTAGCGTATCCCAAATTTGGTAAGTGGGAGTCTTTTCAAGATGGCTCTTGAGTCTTTTAACATGTTTCCAGCATCCTGTAAGCATTTGCTTGCTTTTCTGGCACTCAGTGAGATGTTCAGGCTCAGCTTGGCCTCTCCCTCCCCTAGTCTTGGAATCAGCTCTTCCTCTGAGAAGTCCTCCTTCCCTTTGGTGGAGGGATGGTCCTTAGAAACCAACATCTGGGCATGAAGTGTGTTCCTTGCTGGGCCTCTCACTGCCTCTCGCAGATGGCTTTTAACATCAGTGCAACCAAAGGAAAAAGTATGCCATTTTTAATGAGGAAAGACATTTAAGGGATTTCTGAATAGGATATCAGATAATTTCCCTGCAAATTGACCTCTGTTTCTTCTGGAGCCAATTCTACAAATGAGTGAACAGTTTGGAAAACATCAAGAAATCAAAGGCAAGTGACCAAGAACACACAAAAGAGGACTAGAGGAGTAATATTGATTAGGAGAAACTCACAGGGAAGGAACAGTATTAAGTATGTGAGTCTTCTGTTGTTCATTGCATTTTGGGTGAGCACACAGCGAACTAACAAGCTGGACATCAGACTGCCAAAATAAAGCCTAATTCTTAAGCTTGAGCTGCACAATTAGTGAGCACCAGCCATTCCCTTTTTGTGATTGGTTACTGGGTTACTGGCATCCAAAACCAGTAAGACATGGCAAACACTTAGCAACAGCCCTACTCTACCAGTCAGCTTTTATGGATGGGGAACACCAGTCGATCCTCTGATGCGATCATGGAGATTCTGTATATGTCTTTTTGTTGACCAAAATTGACTGCCTTAAGCTCTCAGCTATAAATGGTTTCCATGGAGTTCTACAGGAGGCGAATCTCTTTTGTAAGGAGGCCAGCCTGCAAGACAATTACTTTTAAATACATTAACCTTTACTTTCCTATAAACCATCTCATCCCTAAGAGCCTTTAAAACTTAAAAAGCCAGGAGAAAGACAACCAGATATTTGGGGATAGAAATGTCACCAACCAGTTAAAGTAAAGTGTGAGAGTATGGACCTGCCAGGAAGTGGAAGAGAGGAAAGGCAATGAGTTTGCAGAATGACAAGACAACAGCCTGTTAATGGAAATGACCCACCAAAAGAAAGCCCTATCCGCAGAGTTGATAGCTTCAACCTGTTATGTGAAGTGGCCAGTGAAAATGGAAATCATAGCAGCTCTATCTAAGCAGGTTTCTCAGGTGCTAAAATACAGAAGGCAGAGTAATTGCTTACCTAAAAAACCGAGGGGTCAATTATAAAGAGAATTCACTTATGAGGTAGGAGTTATAGCAAAACCTCAAAGAACTAACCAACACTCTAAAGTTGTAAGTAGGTCAAATTTGTGTTCACCAAAATTACATTAAGTTAGCCTTCTGGGATTATCAGACAGACTTTTCCTTATCCAATAGGTTAAAATGGCTTTCTGGGTTTTAAAGTAATGAGAATATGAGGGCATATTGTCACATATCCCCAGCATCAGAACACTTGTTTCTAATATTGAAACACAAAATCTCTAATTGACAAGTGCTTAACGGGAAGGGAAATTATTGCTGTTATTATCATTATCATTATTACTATTATTATTATCTCATGTAACAAGACGTCTAGAAGCAAGAAAGTTACAGGATTGGGTCACTGATTTCTGGAAAAACTCTAGTTTCTTCATCTTTTTACTCTGCTCTCCTCAGTATATTGTTTTTATCAAGTTTGTAACCTCATATGACATAACGCCTGACATAAATTTCCAGGCATCTTAGTTTCACAAATTAAATGCCCAAAAGTGAGAAGGAGAAAATCATATAAAAAAAATCTCAACATCACTGATCATTAGTCAAATTCAAATCAAAACCACAATGAAATAATATCTCACACCAGTCAGAATGCATATTACTAAAAAGTCAAAAAATAACAGATGCTGACAAGGTTGTGGAGAAAAAGGAATGCTTATACACTGTTGGTGGGAGTGTAAATTAGTTCAACCATTGTGGAAGACAGTGTGATGATTCCTCAAAGACCTACAGACAGAAATACCATTCAACCCAGCAACTCTATCACTGGGTATATACCCAAAGGAATATAAATCATTCTATTGTAAGGACACACGCAGACGTAAGTTCATTGCAGCAGTATTCACAATAGCAAAGACATGGAATCGACCCAAATGCCCATCAGTGATTGATAGACTGAATAAAGAAAATGTGGTACATATACACCATGGAATACTATGCAGCCACAAAAAAGAATGAGCTCATGTCCTTTGCAGGGACATGTATAGAGCTGGAGGCCATTGTCCTTAGAAAATGAACACAGGAACAGAAAACTAAATACCACATGTTCTCATTTATAAGTGTGAGCAAAATGATGAGAACACATGGACACATAGAGGAGAACAACAAACACTGGGGCCTTTTGGAGGATGGAGGGTGGGAGGAGGGAGAGGATCAGGAAAAATAACTAATAGGTACGAGGCTTTATACCTGGGTGATGATATAATCTGTACAACAAACCCCCATGACACAAGTTTACCTGGTTGTATTTTTTAACTTTTATTTTAAGTTTTTTACTTGCACTTGTATCCCCAAACTTAAAACAAAAGTTAAAAAATAAAATAAGGTGCATCCTTTCATTGTGAATTTTTCTTAAATGAAGAACATCCTTCAGAATCTACCAGTACACTTTCCCTCAAACATCGTTGCTCAGAATTAAGTCACATACTAGTTGTTAAAGCAAACACTAACAAGCAGAGAAAATTAGCATGATTTAATTTTAATTTCGTTATACAGGGAGCTCTCCTAGCTGTGAGATACTTTAATGCAATTGAGGATCTATTAAAAAAAAAAAAAAAAAAAAAAAGCAGGGGCAGAGGGTTGAAGCAGAGGGGAGCCAGGAACTGTTATTAGGCCAGCAATCAAATGTGTGTGCCACAGACTGTTTCCATAGTAAATCATCAGCATTTTCTACATTCTTTAGAGTATTTTTTAAAAATTTTGCCTTGTTTTGTTTTCATATTCTACATATAATATGGTTATTTTATTTTTGGTTCTTTACTGAACTGTAAACATCTGGGCAGTGAGGCTGTCTTTCTACTTTTGAATCACCATGACATATAATATAATACCATGCAAAGAGTAGTCCTTCAATGAATTAGTACTTAACATTTATCTTAAAGTAGTATATAGGTACGCCTCTTTTTGTATAAGGCAATGTTCTTCAAAGCTGTGAGTAAATTAATGCTTGTAAATCAGATTCAGTTTCCCACATGTTTTTTATTGTAATTAATGAATCCTGTTCTGCATTAATATTCAGTGGACAATATCTAATATTTAAAATGTAAATCTTACTTTTCTTCAAGTATCTGTGTCAAGCAATTAATTATCTAAAAATAAACACTTGGATACATGAGGAAAGCTCATTAATTAAATGATCTTTGAATCTTATCACAAAATAAAAAATCCTTTTTTATCATGAGCTATTACACATTTGCAAAACAGCGCATATTTAAAAGGAGAGTTTTAAATTTGCTTTTATTTATGTTGACACAACTACATTAAAATGTCACAATTACATTTTCAAATACACACCTAATTTGATTTTGATGTAAGAACTTATACATCCAAACCCGGAAAGATAGAATTACTACACTGTTGAGTAATGCTTAAAATCTTCATCATGAGTAGGAAAACATAACACTTTTTCCATCCATCTTCTTGAGTGTTGTTATACTCATACCACTTCAGTGTTCTACTGAGCTACTCAATTTTAGAACTGGAATACACTTTAGCAATTCTGTAGTCAAACTCAACATATCATCACAATGTCTAAATGTGCCACATATATAGGTACTATATTATAGAAAAAATCAAATTCACCACAGAAAAAAAGTATAATTTTTATAAATAAAAATATTTAACCACTTCATAAATATATTATTATGTACTTGCAGGTTATAAAGTTTCAACAGTGGCATGTCATAGTTTGTGGATTTTAAAAACAAATAAGAGACTTTCCTAAATAATACCTCAGGGTAGAAATATGGATGTGTGCTTATAATTCAGGATGGAAAAGTTTTAAAATATATAAATATTATGAAAATCCTGTGTAAGAGTAAAAGTTTTAGGAAAAAGAATGCATTTTTTCTGAAAACGTTGGTACTGAGTTATCATGTTGTGACAGTTTTGGTTTCATTTACTGAAATCCCTTGCTGTCTTTTTCCTGTTTGTAAAAAGTAATTGTAAAAGTTCACGTAAGACTGGCCAGTGGACAGTCAAGCTGTTCTATTTGAAGAGGTTATTTAAGGAAATTGCCAACAAAAATTTATTTTTTATTTGTGGTCAATAGTTAAATAAAATACACATTTCTTCCAAAGTTAGATTTTATTACCCAGAGCTGACAAAATTTCTGTCCAAACAGATGCTATGATTTTAGAATCCAGCCAAATGAACAGATCACATAGTCCTACACTCCACCCCTGCAGGGGAATGAGGAGAGTGAGGGGAAGTGTGTCAGCGGTGCTAGGGCAAGAGCATATAAGGACATGTTACATTTGAAAAACAAATGTACTGCTCTACCCAACCTCATATTCCATGGAGGAAAATCACACCGGCATTCTCAAAACAAAGTAGAAGTCAAAAGACGTGCCGCCCTGTTTCCAATGTACAACCCTGACTCTACATTAGAGTTGCCAGAGGACACCTAAAAATACCAACAGCTAGGATCCATCCTCGGATATTCTGATCAGTTTGTCCACTGTAGGGTCTGGATATTTTTTAAGGACTTTATTTAAAGAAGTTTTGGGTGCATGGCAAAGTTGAGATGAAGGTATAGAGACTTCCCATATACCCTCTCTCCCAACACATGCAAAGCTTCACCCATTATCAGCAGCCTCCACCAGAGTAATACACTTAGAATTTGATGAACTTGCATTGACACATCATTATCACCCAAAGTCCATGGTTTAAATGAGGGCTCACTCTTAGCACTGACATTGTATGGTTTTGGACAAATGCATTATGACATGTATCCACCACCATTACAGAAAATTTTCACTGCCCTAACAATCCTCTGTTCTCTGCCTATTCATTCTTTCCTCCTTCCTAAACCCTGACAACCACTGATCGTTTTACCATCTTCATATTTCTCCTTTTCCAAAATGTTATACAAGTGGAATCACATCGTATAAGTCTTTTTGGGTTGGCTTCTCTCACTTACTAATATGCATTTAAGTCTCTTCTATGTCTTTTCACGGCATGATAGCTCTTTCCAAAATGCTGAATAAAATTTCATTGTTTGGATGTTCCACAGTTTATTTGTCAACTCGCCTATTGAAGGACATCTTGGTTGCTTCCAAGTTTTGGCAATTATAAATAAGTTGCTATCAACATTCATGTGCAAGTTTTTGTGTGGACATGAGATTTCAACTTCTTTGTGTAAATACAAAGGAGTGTAATTGCTAGATCATATGGTAAAAATATGTTTAGTTTCATAAGAAATTGCCAAACCGCTTTCCTAAGTAGCTGCATTATTTTGCATTCCCACCAGCAATGAATACAAATGCTGGTTAATCTACATCCTTGCCAGGATTTGTGTTGTCATGTTTTGGATTTTGGCCATTCTAATAAAGGTGTAGTTATGTCTCATTGTTGTTTCAATGTGGAACATCATTTCATATGCCTTTTTGTCACTTGCATACATTATTTGGTGAGGTGTCTATTAAAGACTTTGGCACACATTTAAGTGAGTTGTTTGCTTTTTGTTGAGTTTCAGAGTTCTTTGTATATTTTGGATAACAGTTCTTATCAGATAAGCCTTTTGCAAATATATTCTCCCTGTGTGGGTTGTCTTTTCATTCTCTTGACAGTGCCTTTGGCAGACTATAAATTTTTAATTTTAATGAAGTCCAGCTTATCAGTTCTTTCTTTCATGGATTGTGTTTTTGGTGTTAGGCATACATATTTTTTAAAAACAGCCCTAATATTTATAATCTGCAGTCAGAACTGGAAAAAAACACTTTAGAGTTTATCAGGTTTTATCTATGAGGGGGTCATGTATACGGCATTCTGCTTTTAGTCCTATTGTTTCCAGGTTTTGCAAGCCATTCTTTTTTTTTTTTTTTTTTTTTGAAACAGAGTGTCACTCTGTCACCCAGGCTGGAGTGCAGTGGCACGATCTTGGCTCATGGCAACCTCTGCCTCCTGGGTTCAAGCAATTCTCCTGCCTCTGCCTCCCAAGTAGCTGGGATTACAGGCGCCCGCCACCATGCCCAGCTAATTTTTGTATTTTTAGTAGACACGGGGTTTCACCATATTGGCCAGGCTGGTCTTGATCTCCTGACCTTGTGATCTGCCCGCCTCAGTCTCCCAAAGTGCTGGGATTACAGGTGTGAGCCACCACAGCCAGCTGCAAGCCATTCTTTAATGACTTTTAGCAACCCACTGTAATGAGGTCATGTGATCAACTCCTACAACATACATTCTTCAACTTAGATGTACGAAATCTAGAACATAACTGAAAAGACACTATGGTACTAGAGCAATAACCTTAGCATGATGAAGCAAGATTACATTGGAACTCCGTATCACAGTAATTCCTCCATCCTTTTCTACTCTTTTAGTTGGTAAATTGGTTTATATCTATTTCAGTTCTGAAATGTCACCTAAATGCATTACCATTTTGATAATCTAATGCTACTCACCTAAGAGAAGCTTCATCACACTTCCTCTGGAAAGCCTGTGTATTTTTATGGTTAGAGAATGGCCTCCAGTTTGAAATCCCAACTCCAGAAGACTATATGTGTTATCTTGGGGAAGCCGCTCTAAGTCACTGTTCACCATTACTTTATTTGCAAAATAATGCTGCCTGTACCTTATAGGGTTGTTGTTAATACACATCATCACTTAAAAAATGATCTGCCATTGTCCTTAGACTTCTTCTAGAGGCCTGCATCTTCTCCCAGGTTATGTCAAGGCAAAACATTTCAACATTCTCAGGATTTCTCATAACAATGTAGATTTCTCTAGTCTTCCACAAGAAAAGGGAAAGCTGGAACTTGGGAGGTTATCTCTGTGCCTTATCTCTATCAGTTTTTCCAATCCTGCAAACTCTTAGGGCTAGAAGGGATTTTCCTTATGTCATGCTCGGAGTTCTCTCAACCTTTTGAGTTAAGGTTTAAGTTTGCTGTGACTGGCTGTTGAGACATTAAGAGGAACTTAAAAAAATTGACTCTGTTTTTCAACAATATCTTTCAAAATATCCCTTTGCTATAGAATCACAAATATTCTGGCATTAATTTTGAATAATAAGGCCTACTGTTAGTAAACGTCAGACACCTAACATTGACTGTTTCTTTGCATTTATTTATTTCTCAAAAATAAAAATAAAAATAAAAAAAGAAAATTGCCTCTACCATTCCAAAGAATGCAATTTTATCTTAAAGTTCTCTGAAGTAAGTAAATAAGAATAATCATATATGATTATTCTTTGACTTCTTAATAAAGGCAGCGTTGACCAATGACACAATGTTAAACATAGCTCTAAGGAAAAAGCAGTAATAAGTTCATTATAGTCCTAAAATTTCTAGGATTGGATTAGATTTATCTTGAAAATATTTAACTGCTAAAATGTTGCCATTTTTGTAGTCTTAATGTTTACAATATTGTTTACATTAGACATAAATTACACTAATGTTTTAAACATTAAGTTTTTTATTCCACTTAGCCTGAGAAAGAGAAAAAAATTAGTGTTAGAGTTTTACTTCTGGTTCAGCTACTAATTTTGTAGTTTCCTAAGATCACCTTCTTTTTTTTTTTTTTTTTTTTTTTTGAGATACAGTCTTCCTCTGTCTCCAAGCTAGAGTGCAGTGGCGCAATCTTGGCTCACTGCAACCTCCGCCTCCTGAGTTCAAGTGACTCTACTGCCTCAGCCTCTTGAGTTGCTAGGACTACAGGCATGCACCACCATGCCCAGCTAATTTTTGCAATTTTTGGAAGAGATAGGGTTTCATCATATTGGCCAGGATAGTCTTGATCTCTTGACCTCGTGATCTGCCTGCCTGGCAAAACTCCATCTCTACTAAAAATACAAAAATTAGCCAGAAGTGGTGGCAGGTGCCTGTAATCCCAGCTATTTGGGAGTCTGAGGCAGGAGAATTGCTTGAACGCAGGAGATGGAGGTTGCAGTGAGCAGAGCAGCCTGGGCAACAGAGACAGACTTTGTCTCAAATAATAATCATCATCATAATAAATATATATATATAAAATAAACTCTACTTTTAAGTTTTGAAATGCTAAGCATGTAGTAGAATGACAGTAAAATTGAAATACATATACTTAACTGAAGGCTAAGGCTATGTCTTTCTGTAGTATTTATTATTCCCCATAGCAATTAGCCATATTTTAATTATTCCAATATTAATTGTACAAATATATTCAAAATCTGTCTGGCTTTTTTGAAATCAAAATTTGAAATTAACTTAGAATAAGTAGATAATATTGTGAAAGCTATTTGTAATTTTTAAATTTTTATATTTCTGTGTCCTTACAGCTGACTTTTTTTTTTTTTTTTTTTGGTAATACTGTAGGTCTCTAGTAAGTTTACCTTTTTCTAATCTTTTCAGCCTCAGAGAATGACATTTATTCATTAAGTCAACATATATTTATTAATTAATGACTACATTCAAAGAACTGTTCATTATATACCTGAGTATATAACTAAGGACACCACAAGGTCTCTGCCCTCCTAGAGCTTATATTATAGCTGAGAAAAGCAGGAAACAAACTCATCAGTATATAATATATGTATAGTTCAGATCACTCTAAAAGTCATGGTGAAAATAAAAGTGTATAAATCTAATACAGAGTTGGGGGATGGAGAGATTGATATTGTATGTCGAGTGACCAGAGAATATCTCACTGATGAGTGGCATTTAAGGAAAGACAGAAAATAAGAGAGATGGCTGTGACTTTGGGAGAAAGAAGGTTGGTTCCATGTTGCCACCGCTTAGGTAACCAGCATCACCTCTGAGGCTTATCATGTCTGTTCCCCACAAAAAATCGGTAGGCAATATTCTGACTGGCTCTGATATTGCAAACTGTCCCGACTACCACCTCTCTGTCATGAAATATCATATATAACCTAAAAGAAAATAATTTAAAATACAAAAAGACAGAAAAATTAAGGGGAAGAAGAGAATAAAGGAGAAATGAAAGAATGCAATATTGCCTAATACATGTATTCTCAGAAATAAGAGAAAAATGAAATGAAAAATACGTATTTTTGTTTTTGTGTTTTGTGTTGGCGTGTGTGTGCATGTTTGCTTTGCCATACACTTCTGCTTAATCATATTAGACTCAGTATATTTCAATTAAGTACTTTGAATCTTTACCAGTGTGAAAGAAAGAGAATGTTTTCCTAATAAAACAAAGAGAAAAGGTTGGAAAGTGCACCAAACCAAGTTTGCTCCCATGTTGAACACTGTGACTCTCCATTTATCAATATAACAACCAAAGATGGAAGTGAGTTATGTGTTCATACTTTGTAACGCTAAGGTATGGTAAGAAAGATGAAGTGACAACATTTATCCCATCTGGTGGATGAAAATATTACATAACCTTGCTTGTAAGGAAATCTCTTTTGTTTTTCTTCAAGGAGGTGAATTTTGAGACTATCCTTGGACTGCAATTTAAGCTTGAGACAAAGGAAATTGATTGTGTTATCTCTTTGTAACCCAAACACCTGTAAATCTACTTCACCAAGCTTTGACAGTATCTGAACACTTATTGATCTTAAAATGGTACAAAAACCTTTACTTGTTTGCCAGTCAACAAAGGTTAGTAAGTAGTTAATATAAATTTAATATTCTAAAGAAAATGTGCACTTCTCGTAAACTTACACTTCCTAATCTACTTCCCAGATAACCAAATCACTTTACTTTTTATTCTGGAGAGGAAGTGAGTGGGACACAGATGGTTTGACATATCATTACGCCTTTTTTGTTGGGGTAGTCTTCAGTTTCACATTTTTCTTCCGTCCTTCATTTTTATTCAATTATCTAACAAATAATTACTCTGTGCCTAACATGTACTGGCTCTGGAGCTATGATTGTGAATGAGATAAACATAGTTCATGCTCTTGCAGAGCTTACAGATTAGTGGAGAAAATTCTCAAAAGGCACTAATTATATAATGCCATGATTGCTTTAATGGGGCTAGTATAGTGCATAGTGGAAGCAGCTATGTGGAACACAACCATAGCTGACAAGGGAAAATGGGCAAGGAAAACTTCTTGGGAAAAGGACATCCAAGCTACAATTTAAAATACAGGTAGGAATTAGCTAGGAAAAGCAGCTGAAATATCATGTTCAAAGCAAGATCAAAGACAGGATAGTGGCTTCAGATAAATCCAAGTTGTTGAAAGGAGCTAGCTAAGATAGTGGGTGAAAAGTGTGATGCAAAGTCTAGGCCAAATTCTATACAAGGTTGGGAATCATTTAAAGCATTTAGGCTGAATCCTGAAAGAGGGACCACTGAAGTTTTGCAGGAAGAGAAAGAAGCAGTGAGTTTTAAATGCATTAACCAGATTGGAGGAGGGCTAAACAAAGTATTCTTGTAATAATCCAAGAGAGAGATGATGAAAGACTAAACTAAAAAGGTGTTAATCGTGTTTAAACACTAGAACTGACATGTTAGAGATGATAGATTGAATGGGCAAATAAATGAAAAGAAGGTTGCAAGGATGGGCCTCTGGTTTCTAATTCAGAAAATATATAATATCTGATGTTTTCCCCTAAGATGAGAAACATAAATTCATCTTTGAACATGTAAAATTTGAGCAATGTGTGACATAGAGTTGCCAACCGACTTTTAGATACGTAACACAGAATCAGGAGAGGTGTGGCCTAAAATATATTGACTTGGGAAAGTAAATGATTGAAAGAGTAAGGATGGTCTCAAACAATGTAGTATCTTGAGAGATAGAAGCTTTTTGGTTTCATGGAAGAAGGAGGGGTGGGGAAAAGAGAGAGAGAGATTGAAAATAAAAAAGAGAGGATAAACTCAGGATTAAGCTCCCTGAGAAGGCTAGGCAACATAGAATAGAGATCACAAGTAGAAGATATAGCAGCCTTCAAATTGAAGGATACTTCTGCCATTTTAACAGGAGGGAAGGAAAAAGGGATGATTATAGAGATACTTGTGGAGTGATATCAGGAAGTTGAATGCTATAGTTTAGATATGTGTCCCCGTCCAAATCTCATGTTGAATATAATCCCCAGTATTGAAGGCAGTGCCTTGTGGGAGGTGATTGGATCGTGGGGGCGGATTTCTCGTGAATGGTTTAGCACCATTCTCTTGGCACTGTCCTCATGATGTTAAGTTCTTGCAAGATCTAGCTGCTTAGAAGTGTGTCCCCTTGCTAGCCCTCTCTCGCTCTTGCTTTCACCATTTGATGTGCCTGTTACCCCTTCACCTTCTGCCATAAGTTTCCTGAGGCCTCCCCAGAAGCCAAACGGATGCCAGCATCATGTTTTCTGTACAGCCTGCAGCACCATGAGCCAATTAAACCTCTTTTCTTTGTAAATTACCCAGTTTCAGGTATTTATTTATAATGATGCAAGAATGGCCTAATACATTGAGCAAGTCCTATTTCCTCTTATTTGTAGAAACCACTGACTGAGCACTCTGAAGGAGAGTTAAAGGTTTTAAGAGAATGAAGAAAATTTCAAACGTTCACTAAGGAGAACGGGCAAAAGAGTTGACTAAGAAAATAGAAAAGGATACCAAGAAATCATTGAAGAAGAGATTAAAGTTAGAGGACATTATTTTGTATTTGTATAAATGTGCATGTTTCCTCAATTTTTCTCCAGCACATACATTACTCTGGGCATGAGCACAGAAAGCAAGACAATTGCCAGGAGAATGTAATGAAAAATGAGTTGAAACACTGAAAAAGATAAAGTACATAAGTGGAATATGAACAGATTAGGGAATAAAATAAAGAAGATGAGTGGGCTGTGGAAATAAAAGGAATCACAAAACTAGAGGCTTAATGAAGTTAAAGAACATGTGGACTAGGAAAACCAAGATGGTTGAAAAGACAGCAGATTGTGAACACACAAAAAATTCTGAGCTTAAATTGTCAGCAGCAGTAAAGCAATATCAAGTAATGAGAATTCCAGCTGTGAGGCTGTATGAGTGATTTGCTGGAGAGGCACAGAATTATAGGTCAATGGAGATAAAGTCATCCATAAACTACAAACAAGGGAGTTGAAGGAGCCATCCAGGGACATTTAGAAATGTGGTTTAGTCAAATGGCATGAAACTTTCAGAAATAAAGGTATGAATACATTATGTTAAATGTCATAAAAACACCACTGTTATGGTATGAAACAACTTCACAATTTCTAAAGGCTTATTTTTCATGCTTTATACTTGATGACTTGATATTAGCTTGTGGTTAATAATTTGTAACAAATATAACATGAATAAAGATGCAACATAAACTAGGTAAGTTCTATAAACTGAATAGAACATGGAAAATTAGTACACACAGTGCTATGGGGTGATGACAAACTGAAAGCAAGTGTTATTGTTTTTGTTTTGTTTCGTATTGTTTTGTTTTGTTTTGTATTGTTTTGTTTTGTTTTGTGACGGGGTCTCTCTCTGTTGCCCAGGCTGGAGTGCAGTGGCACCATCTCCGCTCACTGCAAGCTGCGCCTCATGGGTTCACGCCATTCTTCTGCCTCAGCCTGCCGAGTAGCTGGGACTACAGGCACCCGCCACTCCGCCCAGCTAATTTTTTTGTATTTTTAGTAGAGACAGGGTTTCACCGTGTTAGCCAGGATGGTCTCCATGTCCTGACCTCGTGATCCGCCCGCCTCGGCCTCCCAAAGTGCTGGGATTACAGGCGTGAGCCACCGTGCCTGGCGAAATCAAGTTTTATAATGATGTTTTCAATTTGTATAATAAATATTTCCGAGTATTAACATTTTATCTTTCATACTTTTTCAAATGTAGGTCTTTTAATACTCCAATTAAGATTTTCTTATTACCTGAGGAAAGAAGTGATTATTAGCATGGCAAAAAACAAGGAATAGAGTATGTTTTGAAAACTGTCATGTTGAAGATTTATTTCTATGTGCATTATTTTTCTGTAAACATGTAAACAGATAGTGATTAAAAGTAATATAACTATAATAATAATTTTACGTTAATAAAAATGCCATACAAGACTCTACTTTTTTAAGAGCTTGATTACATAAAACATTTCATAGTTGCTTATGTTGAGGATATTATTTCTAAAAACAAAGAATGAATCATATTGTATATAAACAAAATGTATTGAAAGTTGTTATGCTATGAAAAAGGAACTTAAGTAATTATCTGAAATTCTAATGTAAATTCTTTATAAAAACATGCAGGCATGAACACTGATGCTGAAGATATAGGAAGCCTTTTTCCCCTGACCTGAAATCACTTTTAGTAGAATCAAATGATCTGGGAATGGTGGTTCCAAAATTTTGTTGCTATCACTAGTTTAACTTAGCCTTTATTTTTATTATTACTTCTACCACAAGATGGGTGTTTATGAATGTGAGTGGTATAAATGGACAAAAACCTGAGGTAGCTTTCTTACTACCTCCCTACTTCTAGTTTTGCCTATCTGCATTTATTCAGATGACTTACATTCATTGCAACTTGTTAACTTATGTATTCACTGATTCATTCATTTATCATTGCTTGTGTACCTGTAAAGAGTGTCAGCTATATTCTAAATCTGTACTGTCCAATACAGTAGCCATACATAGCTATTTAAATTAATCTCAAACTAACCAAAACTAAAAATTCAGTTCTGCAGACATTCTAGCTACATTTCAAGAGCCCGAAAACTCCATATGGCTGGGGGGTAGTTTATTGGCCAGCACAGATATAGAACATTTCTCTTATCATAAAACATTCCATTGGACAGTCCTATTCTCAAGCAGAGGAATGTAGAGATACAAGTTGAAATCTCTGCTGTGAAAGCTCATGGATCATCAGAAAAAAAAAATAACATAGAAGCATCTTCAAGGAACTTTCGGTTAACAAAGAATAAACATCTAAATGAATCTGAAGAGAACATGAAATGAACAAAATGATGCCTGACGTGGATTTAGTCAGGTGCTCAGGGAAAAGCAAGCAAAGGGAATATCATTTGCAATGCTCATGCACCAAACACAACAACGACAACAAAAAAACTATACTTTCAAGGACATACAAATAGTTTTAAATGGCTAGAATGTGGAGTGATATTCGATGAGGTTTTCCAACAAGTCTCATGTTTGGTTTAGTTTGGTTTCATCTACAAAATAGGAATAATAATAGTACCTAACTGTTGAGGTTGATGCTATAATTAACTAATTGTAATATATGAAGCACTTATAACAGCTCTTGGTACTGGCAAGTATTTATAAGTATTAACAATTATTATTATCATTGTTATATTATGAATATCATTTTTAAAAGATTGGAAGTATGATCAGTGACTTCAGAGTAAGAAACAGAGGCACACTCCTCATCAGAACACCATAGCCAGTGATATTCAGGAAAAGAATTAAACTAAAAACCTCCTGATCCTTCTGTTTCTTATGGAGGGAGTGTGAATGGTGGGAAAAGGATGTCACTGCTTCTAGATAATGCTGGTGGGAGAAAAGTCACAAACAAATAGGAGAAATAAAAATTAGCTTAGAGTACATAGAGCCAGAATATTTCCTGACTATTGCATGTGGGTGTGTGCTTTTAACTTACAATTATTTTCCTTTTTTTAACTTTACTTGATAAGAAAAAAACATGTCAGAAGTGTGAAGCTAAAATAAAACTGTGTTTTCACTATTTCTTTTTGTTCCTCTTTTTCCTGGTTCAAAAGAATCAAGATTAAAAACTGCCGAGAATATCCTAACACAGACTGTTCTTATAAGAATTTCAGTCGACTTTTGGAAACTTGAAAGGTTTGGGTGGTTTGGCTAAAAGTCAACCAAGAATCAAACATTTTAACTGCTTATTCAGACTGAACTTTTGAACCATCTCATGTTGTTCTTTTTACTACTATACAGTAATGATAAAAACCACTGTTTTTTTCTTAATTTACTAAGGCAAATATTTGCAAATACTATACAAATAGCAGCATTTAAATTTGTAACTAATTTATTTCTCTTGCATTAAGCTATGAGAGCAATGTAATCATAAAATCATTCATTATTAAAGTGACCAGTTTAATACTTCAAGCTATTTTACTCAGTAATAAAAGAGCTTCAATAACATATGAAATGTTCTTTCCTCAAGGAGCATAAATTATAAAAGTTTGTGAATTTGATTAATTTTTTGGTAGTTTCCATGAAGTAATTGGTTATATTTGTGATTGATTGAAAATAGGAGGGTTCTGATTTTACATGCAAGCTAATTTTAAGGGGTAAGAAAGCTTTGAATTTTTCTTTGACCCAAATCATTGGCAATAATTTTATGCATCACACTATTACTCTTATCAATTAGGTTGAGATTATCTTTATTAATTTTCTCAGTCACAATGCCCCAAGCCACAACTAGAATTTATAAATCAGAATCTGCAGGAGAGGAAACCTGGTCCTCAGAATTTCTTTAAACTCTCACACGTAAAACTGATTATCACCCTCTTAGAACAGTAATTTTTGATACCAATAGACTACCTTCTTTATTTCTGGATGGTAAATATAAAAGCCATTCATTTTGATAAAAGGATAAGATCAAATTTAAAACAAAAGTATTTATATATTACATAATTATAATGCAATTTATATAATAAAGTAATATGATTTCAAAATATAAATCTTAGGCAGTACTACAGGAAAATACAAATTACATTAATCAAATATGTGTACTTACAAAGCAGTGACCTCCTTTTCCTATCACTCACACTATCCCCTCAAAAAAAAGAAGGATCAGGAGGTTTTTAAATTGCTTTCCTGAATATCACTGGGTATGGTGTTCTGATGAGGCATGTGCCTCTGCTCCTCACTCTGTAGTAAGTGGTTGATCATACTTCCAATCTTCTAAAAATAATAGTAGAAATATAATAATGCTAATAATTGTTAATATTTATAAACACTTGATAGTGCCAGGAGCTGTTCTAAGTACTTCACATATTAAAAATTAATTAAATTTTAACATGAAGAGTAAGAGTTAGGTACTCTTATTCCTATTTTGTAGATTAAACCAAACCAAACCAAACATGAAACCTGTTTAGAAAACTTCATCGAATTATCACTCCACATTCTAGCCATTTCAAACTATTTGTATGCCCTGAAAGTATTATGCTTTTTTTCTGTTTTGTCCATGAGCATTGCAAACAATATTCCCTGTACCTGCGTAAGAGAGGGAAAATGTCTTCTGTGTACCCTTCTATGTTCTTTGGCCTATGAATTAAATTGACATAAGACAGATTAACTGGAGAAAATTATTTTAATTACATGCGTTTGCACTGGAGTCCCACAAAACATGAGATTCAAAGAAAGGTCAGATGATTGAAGCTTATATGGCATCCTGAGCTACAGAAAGGAATTCCATTCCCATATATGTCAAAGATGTCTCTGCCTGAGAGCTTTTTCTCAACTCACATGCTGTGAAAGGCTAGAAGTGACCACGAGTAAACCCTTAGTTGTTGTCACTCATTCATTTATAGAAATGAATTGAAGGATAAGTGTCTCAGGTTTTTTGAAATTTGGATCAGAAAACTTGGCCATCTACCAGGGGTTTTGCTTAAGACTGAACCTTAGTGCCTCAGGGATAACCTGGCTAGTTAAAGCACCTTTTATTAATTTTGTTTCCTCTCCTATCTTACTTCCCACTTCTTTACTGATTTTTCGTGCAGTTAATTTGCAATCAAATCCTTTTCTTTTTTTTTTTTTTTTTAAGACGAAGTCTCACTCTGTCGCCAGGCTGGAGTGTAGTGGCACGATTTCAGCTTGCTGCAACCTCCAACTCCCTGGTTTAAGTGATTCTCCTGCCTCAGCCTCCCTAGTAGCTGGGATTACAGGCATGCACCACCATGCCCAGGTAATTTTTGCATTTTTAGTAGAGACGGGGTTTCACCATGTTGGCCAGGATAGTCTCAATCTCCTGACCTCGTGATCCACCCACCTCAGCCTCCCAAAGTGCTGGGTTACAGGCATGAGCCACCACACCCGGCCCAAATCCTTTTCTTGAAGTATGCCTCTAGGGAACTCAGCTAAAGAGTGTTGGTGAAGGATGAGATTCTGGAGTTAGATCACTTGCTGTGCAAATGTCAACAAGGCCCTCCTTGATGTTAGTAACTGGGTTAATAATTATCTACAGCATCCTATACAATGCAACTACTCATATGGATTAGATTAGAAAACCCAGAAGACTTGTAGAATTTAGCACTGGTTTATGTAATAGCTCTAGTGCTTAAAAGAATGCTAATTATGCATATTGTGATATTGTTTGGTGATTGTTAACACCATAGAAGCCCCAAAGAAGGAAAGTAACAAACATAGAATAGCAAACAAAATGACTTATAGTGTGACTTTCAGAAAGTGTCCTTGGTGGCACTTTAGGAGACCCTTATCAATTCTGGCTAGAGACAGGAGTGTGTTGAAAACTACAATCTTAATTGTAACAAGCGCACACCACAAAGGAAGCTTAATTTACAGCCATAGCAGGGCTTCTCCTGTGTTAAAGCCAAAGCCGTGTTAACAAATAAATGAGACCCTTAGGCCAGAATATTTGGGTAGAGATGCATGCGAGAGGTGTTTAAACCTCTAGGTAGCCCTAAACAGTCTAAGCAGGGTGGGAAGATTTCACTCTCCTTGCTGGAGAAACACAGCCTCATACTATTATGAGAAGGACTCACCTGAAGTTAAGGCCCTGCAAAATGATTCTGGGCCTCCTTTAAGGTGTCTCCACCACTGCTTACAGCTTCTAGCCCAATAGGGAAATTCAAGTCTCACCACAGCTCAGGTAAAGTATAGTTCCTGCCATGGGAGGGAAATTATACACTAAAAGAATTCTAGGTCCTGGCTAATATGTACCGGCAGAAATTTGTAGAACATGCTAGGCAATTGATCTTGAGGATGTGGGACCAGAAAAGATGAAGTAAAGGCCGGTAGAAAATTGTTGACATAGGGCCACTCACTCATCATTTAGAATTGAATAATGCCTTAAGAATGCTGGAGATAGGTCTAATATGTTTCAATAATTATTCCTTGAAGCTTGGAAACACCAAGTAAATGAGGTAGATATGTCAGAACTGCTCCAGCAATTAAGAAAGCAGACAGAAGTATCAGAAAAGTGAGCATGTATAAACAGATTTATTCTACAAGACCAGAAAAATCACCAGCAGACAATGTTTGAGGGTCGTGCAGCTGGACACCTGGGAAGGAGCTGGTTTTGGTCTGGTTTGAGCATCATGGAGCTGGACACCCAGGGAGGGGCTGTGTTTTTCTGGTTTGAGGGTCATGGGGCTGGACAACCAGGGAGGAGCTGGTGTTTTTTTGGTTTAGGGGTCATGGAGCTGGAGATACGGTGGGGGGGTGGGGGCAGTGTTGTTCTAGTTTGAGGGTGGAGGAGCTGGAAATCCAGGGGGAGGAGTGTTTTTCTAGTTTGAGGTCGTTTGAGGGTCAGCTGCACAACCCTCAACCTGGAGGGACACCAGCTCCCCCCTGGGTCTCCAGCTCCACAAACTTCTCACTGGAGAAACTCTAGCTCCTCCCCAAATCTCCGGCTCCACGGCCCTCAGACTAGAGCAGCATCAGCTCCTCCTCAGGTCTCCAGCTCTACGACCCTCAAGCTGGAACAGTGTCAGCTCCTCTCCGGGTCTGCAGATCCACGACCTTCAAATGAAAACAACATCAACTCCTCCTTGGATCTCCAGCTCCATGACCCTCAGACTTAAACAAGAGCAGCACCAGCTCCTACCTGGGTCTTCAGCTGCAGGACCCTCAAACTAGAACAACATCAGCTCCTCCCTGGGTTTCCAGCTCGAAGAACCTCAAACTAGAACAACAACAGCTCCTTCCCAGGTCTCCAGTTCCACGACCCTCGAACTAGGAAAACATCAGCTCCTCCCTGTGTCTCCAGCACCAAGACCCTCTGATCAGAAAAACATCGGCTCCTACCTGAGTCTCCAGATACAGGAGCCTCAAACTAGACAAACATCAGCTCCTCCCAGGGTCTCCAGCTCCATGACCCTCAAACTAGAACAACATCAGCTCCTTCCCAGGTCTCCAGCTGCACGACCATCAAACTAGAACATGAGCTCCTCCCCAAGTCTTCAGCTGCATGACCCTCAAACTAGAACAGCAGCTCCTCCCAAGGTGTCCAGCTGCATGACCGTCAAACTAGAACATCAGCTTGTCCCCGAGTCTTCAGATGCACAACCCTCAAACTAGAACACCAGCTCCTCTCCGGGTCTCCAGCTGCATGACGCTCACACTAGAAAGATGCCAGCTCCTCCCGGGTTCTACAGCTGCATGACCCTCCAAGTAAAAAAACACCTGTTCCTCACAGGGTCTGCAGCTGAACGAACCTCAAACTAGAAAAACACCAGCTCCTCCCCAGGTCTCCACCTGCAAGACCCTCAAACTAGAACAACATAAGCTCCTCCCTGGGTTTCCAGCTCAAGGAACCTCAAACTAGAATAACACTAGCTTCTCCCTGGGTGTCCAGCTCCACTACACTCTGATCAGAAAAACATCAGCTCCTACCTGGGTCTCCAGCTGCAGGACCCTCAAACTAGAACATCAGCTCCTCTCCGAGTCTCCAGCTGCATGACACTCAGACTAGAAAAACTCCAGCTCCTCCCAAGTTCTACAGCTACATGACTCTGAAACTAAAAAACACCTGCTCCTGCCTAGGGCTTCAGCTGAACTAACCTCAAACTAGAACACCACCAACTCCTCTCTGGGTATCCAGCTCCATGACCCTCAAACAAGAACAACACCAGCTCTCCCCTTGGTCTCCAACTCCATGACCCTTAAAACAGAACAACATCATCTCCTCCCCGGGTCTCAAGCTGCATAACCCCCAAAATAGAACATCAGCTCCTCTCCAGGTCTCCAGCTGCAGGACACTTATACTAGAAAAACACCAGCTCCTCCCGGGTTCTACAGCTGCGTGACCCTCAAACTAATGAAACACCAGCTCCTCTCTGGGTCTCCAGCTGCACGAACCTCCAACTAGAACAACACCAGCTCCTCTCTGGGTCTCCAGCTCCATGACCCTCAAACGAGAACATCAGCTCCTCTCCAGGTCTCCAGCTGGATGACCCTCAAACTAGAACATCAGCTCCTCCCCGGGTCTCCAGCTGCACAACACTCATACTAGAAAAACGCCAGCTCCTCCTGGGTTCTACAGCTGCACAACCCTCTAACTAAAGAAACACCAGCTCCTCTCTGGGTCTCCAGCTGCACGAACCTCAAACTACAACATCAGCTCCTCTCCAGGTTTCCAGCAGCAGGACACTCATACTAGAAAAACACCAGCTCCTCCCGGGTTCTACAGCTGCACGACCCTCAAACTAAAGAAACACCAGCTCCTCTCTGGGTCTCCAGCTGCATGAACCTCAAATTAGAACAACACCAGCTCCTCTCTGGCTCTCCAGCTCCATGACCCTCAAACTGGAACAACATCAGCTCCTCTCCAGGTCTCCAGCTGAGAGATCCTTAAATGAGAACAACATCAGTTCCTCCCCGAGTCTTCAGCTGCACGACCCTCAAACTAGAACATCAGCTCCTCTCTGGGTCTCCAGCTGCAGGGCCCTCAAACTACCACATCAGCTCCTCCCCGAGTCTGCAGCTGCACAACCCTCAAATTAGAACATCAACTCCTTTCTGGTTTTCCAGCTGCAGGACACTCAAATTAAAAAACGCCAGGTCCTCCAGGTTCTACAGTTGCATATCCCTCAAACTAAAAAAACACCTGCTCCTTCCCAGATCTCTAGCTGCATGAACCTCATACTAGAACAGCACCAGCTCCTCTCTGGGTCTCCAGCTGCAAGACCCCCAAACTAGAACAACATCCACTCCACCCAGGTTCTACGGCTGCACAACCCTCAAACTAAAGAAACACCAGCTCATCTGCCGGTCTCCAGCTGCATGAACCTCAAACTAGAACAACAGCTCCTCTCCGGGTCTTCAGCTGCAGGACACTCATACTAGAAAAACGCCAGCTCCTCCCAGGTTCTACAGCTGCATGACCCTCAAACTGAAAAACACCCGCTCCTCCCCAGGTCTCCAGCTGCACAAACCTCAAACTAGAACAACACCAGCTCCTCTCTGGGTCTCCAGCTGAATGACCCTCAAACTAGAACATCAGCTCCTCCCTGAGTCTTCAGCTGCACGACCCTCAAAATAGAACACCAGCTCCTCTCCGGGTCTCCAGCTGCAAGACACTCATACTAGAAATACACCAGCTACTCCCAGGGTCTGCAGCTGCACAACCCTCAAACTAAAAAACACCAGCTCCTTCCCAGGCCTTCAGCTGCAAGACCCTCAAACTAGAAAAATACCAGCTCCTCCCCAGGTCTTTGGCTCCATGACCCTCCAATTAAAACAACATCAGCTCCTCCCGCGTCTCCAGTTGCACGACGCTCCAATTAGAACACCTCTCCCCCCTGGATCTGCAGCTCCACGACCCTAACAGAAGAACAGCAACACCAGCTCCTTCATTGGTCTTCAGCTCCACAACCTAAGACATCAGTGGCAGCACTGGCTCCTCTGTGGACCTCCAGCTCAACGACTCCTCCCCAAGGCTCCATCTCCACCACTCTCAGATTTGAACAGCGGTCGCACCAGCTCCTGTCCGGGTTTTCAGCCCAATGACCCTCCCTGAACAATCCCTTCTCATGAAATTCAGCAGTCAAGTAAATGAATAAATGTTTTGTTTTCAAATAATAAAAATAAAAATAAATAAAACTCAGTGTTAGTATGAACATGGAGATAAATCAAACTAAAAATTTTTAATGATACAAGTCATTATCTAAATATATATGGTGCTATAGGGGAGGAAAGATACCTCTCTTCTTTCCATCTTAGGCTACTGGCTGAGGCCACATAACAAAAGACAGATTAACAAGAGAAAAGCATCTGAATTTATTTACTATAAATTTTACCTGACATGGGAGCCTTCATAAGGAAATGAAGACCCAAGGAAACAGTTAAACCTAGTGCTTTTTTTTTTTTTTTTTTTTTTTTTTGAGATGGAGTCTCACTTTGTTGCCCAGGCTGGAGTGCAATGGCACAATCTCGGCTCGTTGCAACATCCAACCCCCAGGTTCAAGTGATCCTCCTGCCTCAGCCCCCGCTAGTAACTGGGGTTACAGGCATGTACCACCATGCCCAGCTAATTTTTGTATTTTTAGTAGAGACAGTGTTTCACCATGTTGGCCAGGCTGATCTTGAACTCCTGACCTCAGGTGATCCACCTGCCTAGGCCTCCCAAACTGTTGGGATTACAGGCGTGAGCCACCGTGCCCAGCCAAACCTAGTGCTTTTATAGTGGGCTGGATGAAGAATAAAGAGTCGTGGAGAACTATGATAGGGGAAAAACAGTATGATGTAATGGCATTAAACTGGGGCAACTTAGTAAGGGCGGTATCTTCAGATTTTTCTAGGTATCTCTGTGTCTTTTGAGATGAGGATGCTCATTTCTTCTAGTTGTAGAGAAGTCATCTTTCACATGAGGGTCTTACGATTTGCTTCAGGAGAAGATTGAGAAAATCCTTCCTAGGTTTTAAAACTGGCCTGGGGAGAAGGGTAGCAGAAGGTCACAGAGACATCCCTACTTCTGCCATTTTCTCAGATTCCTTCTGCTCAAAATATTCTGTATATATGCCAAGATGCCATTATTTTGGAGTAACATGTCCTAAACCCTATCAATGCCTTAAGGCATATTCTCAGAAAATTAAAGCCATCTAAGAAAAAGAAAAATTATAACTAAAAGAGATCATAAACATTGTTCAACATTAGCTAAAAATAAGTTAATTTTTGCAAAATATATTTTATAAATGTTCATATATCTACAGAACATTATTCATGAAAACATATATTTTAAAGTTCCCAAATGAATTACAGATATCAGTGATGTTTTATGCAATACTTTATATATGAAGTCTTTGATTCTTTTTCATTAAGCTAGTAAGAATCTGTTAATTACCTCTTATTTGGATGTCTTTCTATTTATCAATACCTGTAAACAGTTATTGAATGTTTATTATGTACCAGGTTTTTTCCTAACTTTTAAATTGATTTTCTTATAATCCTCACCCTAGCCCAATGATATAGGCATTATCACTATGTTAAAAACTTGAGAAATCGAAAATGAGGCTAAAAAGGATGAAATAATTTTCCCAAGATTATATAGCTGGTTAGCGACCAAGCTAGGAGTTAAATTTCTATAATCTGACTGCAGTGTCAGCACATTTAGATATTATCATGGTTACTAAAGTACATATTCCATGAAATAATGCCTATGTATTTTTTCAAAATCTCTCAGCATAAAAATTATTCAAACAACAATTTATATAGTTTATATACTACATCTTTCAACCAATATTTTGAATCACATCCATTTCCCTTCCAGCTTATAACAAATAAATCCAAAAACCAGTAGGAGCCAAGGGGACCACAGACATAACCACCAAGTCTCCCCTCTCCTAGACACTCATCATCAAAACACCTTAGGCACTTTCATTTCTCTCTTTGCTTTTCCACTTCTCAGTTCTTATTAAAATAACTGTGCTGAGGGCTTTATTATCTCTAGCCTGCTTTGTTTTACAAACTTCCACCATTTTCCTTCTTCAAGGAATTTTCAGAGCCAGTGTTGGAAAAAAAATAAAATAAACACTATTCCTTCCCACTCATTTGCTTGAAAACTCCATGGATTTCTGAAACAAGTGCACACTTCTCAGTCAGCCTTCAGGACCTGATAACCGCACCTTACTCTTCCACTGTGTCCTAGAACTCTGTGCAAGAGAACTGGTCATCTGCTCCTTGCTTCTGCAATGGGCTTCCCAACAAGAATGCATCCCTTTTCAATAAATGTACTCAAAGTTTGCTCTTTCATAAGATCCTGATTCAACCTCTCCCCACAAAGATTCAGCATTTCATGTTAAATTCTTCACAGATTTTTCCATAAATTATGTTTATAATATTTTGATTATTCAGTTATAAAATTACAAATTCTTCAAAATGGAAGAAATCTAGGACGTTATTTAATTTTACATGTTTCAGATGAGGAAGATGGGGGCACTCAGTGTAGCAATACTTACATTTATATTTCGATACATTGTTCTCTTATTTCCAAATATATACACACATTTTTTTTAGTGTCTGAGCAAATCATTACCAAATAGTTATTGATTGATCAGCACTTGTATAACATAAACTTTAAAGACTAGTATATAGACTAGTATATATCAGAATCATACTGAGGGCTGGTTAAATCAGTTAGCTGGGTCCTATTCTCAAAATTTCTAATTCAGTAGGTTTGGGGTGGAGCCTGAGAATTTGTCTCAAACAAGTTCCCAGGTGATGTTGAATCTGCTCATCCAGGAACCATATTTGGAGAAGAGGTGGCCTAGGCTATAAAATGACAAATATAATAACAGCCTATCATAAAAAATGTCATACCTCTGTCCTTAAATTTTCTTTCATTCTATTTTCTTAATTTAATATACAGTGGTATACTATCAGAAGAAAAAACGCATTTGCTTTGTGTTATTTGATTTTAGTTTACCTAATTCATTATGTATAAAACATTGGCTTTTCCTTTTATACATTACTAATTTAATGAACTTAAATACGCTATTTTGATAACTATAATTGAAGTTCTTTCCGTATGAAATAAAAAAATGGTTTATTCAATATTATTAAAATATATCCCTGCCTAGGTTTAAAAAATAAAAAATGTTGAGACAAAGGCTGTTGATCAGAACCATTTACTAAGTAATTCTTCATTTCTCACTACTGAGTGGAATCTGCCAAAAGAATGGAAGGTCATATCTTTGAGGACTTCCTCAGAGGTACAAAGTGCAGTCACAGCAGTACATAAATGAACAAGCCTAGCAGAAATGACCTCATTTCAGATTAAGAGAACAAGCTGCCTAGAATTCTTCACAGCTAATGTACCAATTCATACCACGCTTTGTCACTGATTTTTGTTAAAGTTAAATACAAATTGGGAAGTTGTTGTACATGGCAAAAGAAAGCCGCTTATCTTTAAAGAGCAAAGCTATTAGACAGTGACTAATGCAGGCATTCTATCACTATTCCTAGGAAAGCTGTGTCTGACATCTGTTATTTTTGTTTATTTTTATTTTCTACATATGTTCAGATTGTTTTAGATGTGCCATTGTAAATATAACCAAAGCTTTTTATCTCAGTAGCACCTCCTAGAGCAAACAGAGTCTGCCAAGGAAGCTGGCAAAATCAGAACCCGCATCTACACAAACACTGGGACCTGAGATTCATTCATATATATATTTCATACCTAACACATGCCTAATTATAGACTAGGAAGAAAAATTTAGGGAAAGTATAAGAAATGTATATATAGTGTATAAATTTTATTGTGAAGTATATTTAGAGTTTCCATAGTCAAACATCTGTTGAATGCGGCTCTCGAAACATCAACAAAGAAACCTATTAAAAATATTAAGCTGAGTTTATTGCTCATCATACTTAAGAGAACTACCTTAACAAAATCTTAGTAACATCCCAGAGGAGAGAACACAAAGTCTAGACATTGAAATTGTGAAGTCACTTTTAAGACAGTTCTTTCAACATGGGGACTTGGTTAGGATTGGGTAACAATCATGAAATAATGGTTTATAAGCAGTAGACACAGCAAGGAAAGGATGATCAGGCAAGGAGTCCAAAGAGTCATAGAGTATAAATTGTTGTTTGATGCTTTTCTGTGGAAGAATTAATGAGTCCTTGAGAAAATTCATGAAATTAACAGCAAAGAAATTTATCATTTTTCTCATCCTGGGCAAGCGTTTTCAGGAATTATAAAGTTAAATTGATGAAGATAGCACAATACTAAAGTCATGTTAATATGGATAGTAAGCTATGCAGTTGATTTTATCAAATCACTGCAAAATTCTCCAATCCTTAAAGAATATTATCTCAGAACTGGCACTTTTGCTCATTCTTCATTAGGCGATTCAAATGATCTACAATTCTGCTTCTGGTGCAGTGTGCGATATAAATAGTGACTCCTAGAAGTGCCATATTTAGAGCTCGGTGTTGTTTTTTGTTGTTGAAAGATTGGACATTCAGAAGCATCAGGAGTTAGATCAACTTTATAGTCAAAGGGAGGTAGATCAGTGGGAATCAATACTGTTTAGTCCACATGTAGCATCACTCTGTCAATGTCATCAGTTTGTTCATAGGCCCGTGGTGTCAGTTGCATGGTGACCTATGATTGTTCAGTGGCCCCTTCTATGGTGAATAAATTTCCCCAATGTGTAAGTAGACTTGGACTATTTTAGCAGCCTGAATTTTCACAAAGTTTCTCAACAGTGAGATAAGGTCTTCTTACCTTAATCTCAAGTGTGTTTTAAATGTTAGAAAGAATTTCAAAAACATTTGCAGAAAAAATAAAAAACTGCAAACAAAACATAGGAAGTACATTTCTCAGCACACGTTGCAAATAACTTTCAAAGATCACAGCTGTAAGTCAATGGAGTATGATGAAAGCATCAGGCATTGTAAACATTCAAGCCCAGAAATGGCATGAACAACGTATCCCCCTATTTTTTCAAAAATGCTTTGTTTTGTAAAAAAAATACATATATATTTATAACAATACCAATTCTCAGGCTATTTCTAAGAAGGATAAATAAAATACAATATTGCTTTCAATTGCTCAAGTGGAGAAAAATGTTCTGGTTTCTAACTCGGCCATTTATCATTTAGCAGAAGCTAAAACAAACGATAATAAATAGTCAAGAGTGGGGGAAAGGCTAACATACATCTAAAGAAATATGTTCATGCAGTCTTCAACATGGCTTCCTAAAGATTTTACAAAGTACTGATTTAGTCTTTTTAAAGCTGCCTTAACAACTTCACTAGGGATATGCTAATCCAACTGTCTGGCAGATGGAATGCTAATGCTTTGACAACTGGCAGGGATGGATCCTCTACAAATTGCTTGTTACTTCATTGTGATTTTGAAACATCCTCTGGAGAATAACTGTCATTACACTCCTTAATGTTACATTATAACTCATAGACTCTGACACCATTATTTAGCTGAGGCAGCGAGTTATTAGCCAAATTGCTGTGGGAGATTGTATTATTTGGAGAATTCCAAAAAATCAAATTAAATAAATAAACTAGAGCATAAGAACAGAACCCATCCCTCTGCAGATGATTGGCTTTTTCCTATGAACTAAAGTATTGGGTTTCTTTTTGTCTTTGATCAAGATCAAGTAATTCAATTGACCTAAATGCACATAGTGAGCTATATATTAACCAAAATGGTAGCTCCAAGACATACCTTCTTAAAGCATCTATTGGCAAAGTATCAATCTCTAATGAGCTGATTATTCAGGAAAACCAGCTGTCTAAATCATCCAGTAACTCTAATTAGTTAATACGTGTGACTGTGCTGGTTTCATACAATATCAGCACATCCTGGTTGCTCAAACATTATTAAAATCAATTATGAATTACTGGGAATAGCAAAATGAAGAGGTCATTATTGAGTCAGATGATTATTTGAGGAGATATTCTGGGCAAATTTCAAGCTAATCACAGCGTGTTTATGGAAGGAAAGGAAAGGGTGAGGAAGCTTCCTGATTAATGGAGATAGCCAGTGAGTGGTGTGCTGATTGTTAAAAAACTTTGTAAGCCAGTTTGTTAAACACAATTATTATTTTTAAAATAAGCCTGTAATCCCCAGCACTTTGGGAGGACGACGCAGGCGAGCGGATCACGAGGTCAGGAGATCAAGACCATTCTGGCTAACACAGTGAAACCCCGTCTCTACTAAAAATACAAAAAAATTAGCCGGGCCTGGTGGTGGGCGCCTGTAGTCCCAGCTACTCGGGAGGCTGAGGCAGGAGAATGGCATGAACCTGGGAGGCGGAGCTTGCAGTGAGCGGAGATCGCGCCATTGCACTCCAGCCTGGGTGACAGAGCGAGACTCCATTTAAAATAATAATAATAAATAAATAAATAAATAAATAAGTTATATAACCTTACAATTAAATAAATTATACTAAAATTGAAATACATAGTCAAAACCATCATTTCATAATTATTTTACTACATTTAACAGTTATCTACGTTCTTGGATTTATTTGTTGTTGATGTAAGGAAAAAGTACCGTGTAACAGCTCACAAACTTCCTGAAAATTTAACAATCAGTTGTCAAAAGCTGAAAGGTGGTGGCTTCAGCACACCACTGACTATCTCCATTAATCAAATTCCTTCCCAACTCTGAGTTCAATGATGACTCACTGACAGCTTGGAATTGGATTTACACTACAGAAATAAGCAAAAACTGCAGTTTGGTATTTAGATAGCTGAAGAGAATCATCATTCCGTTGCAAACCTATAGGGCTATTTCACATTTCTGTAAGCAAACACAGAAACTGTCTGCTAACTCTGAGTTGGCAAATATATGAAAACTCCAGTTTCAAACGTGTTATAACAGTCAACAGTTATATCATTGAATTAGCTTAATAAATTATGTAGGACATAATGTATGTTTGTTTGAATTCAAATTCCAGAGCTTGTCAGATAGCTGGGATTTTATCTAATAAATGTTGTAAAATACATCTAAGTCCAATAAAAGATAAAAGCTGTACTTGGAAGGCAGATAAAACTAACTGAATTTCACAAATGGCAGTATCACCAACCACCTATTATTTAATGACAAAATATTCATTAAAATATGGCAGGATAACTTAAATAGCTAAAATTGATATATAAGTATCATTTGGAGTAATACTTCTCCAATAGACAGATAAAAAAATTATTCAAATTACTCTACTAAGCTATGAGTTTTGTTTTTTTTCACTAAACTATGATTTTGAGTTTTATCCATTGAACCTGTATAAAAATCTTAATTTCTTCACAATTATCTTTACATATTGTTCTAAAGAATCTGATTTATTTTAGTGTTATTCTAGTTATAAGCATCTTAGTCATCATCTCACTGTCTATAACCTGAGAAGGAAAGAATCATATTTGTGACTTGCTGTTAAGTTTAATTATCAACCTGCTAGACAGAATTGCACTTACTGCAAGTGTAAAAGTCCCTTGTTAAGTTAGCCTGCTCTTCCACTCAAAGGAACACTGTCACTTCCAAGACTTGCCCTTCTAACTGCAGACTGCTGGATCTTTCCTTAGCAACACTTCCTTTTCTACTCTGTTGGGTTCTCCTCACTTTCAAAATTAATTCTCAGCTAACCTGGACAACACTGTGATGTTTATTTCCTTCAAAATGATTTGTACCCCAGTAAATTATAACCATTTGGATTCCTGCTTTGCACACAGAAAGCTATTCGTTCTTATCCTTTTTCTTTTGTTACTAATAGAATGCATGTTTAAATTATTTGCCTAAGCTTTTTTTAACAGAGTAAATAGTACAGTATAGAATTTATTTTGAAACATAAAATAAAGGGTCCAGGCTTTTTAAACATACAAAAATTAAGAATACAGAGTGGCCAGTTTTCAAACAAAAAAAGCATTGCCCTCCAAAAAGTCTTTTAGAAATAAAATTTAAAAATACAACTATTGTTTACCTACTTTTGAAATAATTATGATAATTATGTTGGATGTTAATAATAAATAAATTCACTCTAATTCAATTCATTGGCAATGGAATCATCCTATTTTATCCACCCACCCTCAACATGTTTTGTTCCAACATTACGCACTAAAACAGAGTCTCTTTCACAGAAGACTACATTGTTTTGGTGTACTGTTATTTTGAAACCAGAGATAGGAATGCAAAACAAGTCTATTTAGAATGGATTGTCAAAACAACATCTGGTTTTGACAGATTTTGCTTAAATTGCTGATTGTTCAGCATCTGAAATTACTTTCCTCTTAGTACTTTTTTAAATATGAAAACGAAGTTTTCCACTAAGACATATCATAAATAAATAAGATTCATTCTCTTCTGGTCTTTTCAAATGTGAATTAATTCAAAGACTCTTAAACAGAAGAAAAAGAACACTAGATCATATGCCTATTACACAAGTATCTAAAACCTCTAGGGTCAAACTTGGAAATCTGTTCTTTTTTCTCATGTGAATAAATCTAGTTTAAAAATGTGTGTGTGTGTGTGTGTGTGTCTTTATTCACTTTTTACATTCATATTAATTTCAATTTATTGAAATAAAGATATTAGCAGGATATTTGTATTATCTTTTCATACTACAGTTTTTCTGCTTAACACACCAATAAAATAGATGTTGCTCACTGACAGTGTACCATAGCCACTTAGAGTGTGCAAAATTTGCATGCATTTAGTTATCTGAACCTATAAATATATGAAAAAATAAGCATTGTCTTGGTTTTTATTTCCATTATAGACAGCAAAAAAAGATATAAATAGGGCCATGGTACAATGATTTAATTATAAGAGGAAAAAGCTTTATCACTGGAGAAACACTTGTGAAGTTTACAACCCTGAGACACAGGCCTCCCAAAAGATTGAGTTTTAATCAGCTTATGGAAGGCTCCCATTCCACCACACTATTTTACCATACCAACGGTGCTTTCATATGATAGCTGTGGGTTCTAAAGCTGGACTAGCTGTAACGTACAGACTTTCTAGAAGAGGTACTTAGGAAAAGCCCAAAGTCAAGAGCATAGCTAAAAACAAAGACACTAAAGGAATTTGAAGACTCTAGAACTGCAACAAAAATAAAGAATACCTTTCTTGGGTTCATCAGTAGACATAACACAGCCAAGGAAATAAGCAGTGAACTTGAAGGTAACTTAATAGAAGCTTCCTAAACTGAAAGGCAAAGAGAAAAGGAATTGAAAAAAAAATGAATATGAATATTCACAATAATTTCAGAGGATGTAATATATGTGTGAACATAATATCAGAAGAAGAAACAAACAAAAAAAAAAACAGAAGAAATGGAGAGGAAGAAATATTTGAAATAGTAATGGCTAAGAACTTTTAAAAATTAGTGGTAGACACCAAGTCACAGATGCAGCAAGTTCAGAGAATATCAAGCCGAATAAAAACCAAAAACCCCACAGGTGGGCGTGTCATTAAAACTGCAGAAAACTAACAAAGAAAAAACAAATTCTTACAAGAAGCCAAAGGAAAATACACCTTACTTATAGAGAAACAAGGATAAGAATTATAATAGCCTTTTGTGCTACAATTAAAAAATACTTGGTCTTTATCCCTCGTTCCTGGCACAGAGCTGCTAAATCCCTTGGAATTTCCTGAGTGATAAGACTAACTTTGTTATGCTAGCAAGGTTACACATATGAAATATATTGTATTTTATATGCACACACGTATTTACATGTATTTATTTGTATATATATGTGTATGTATGCATATACACATATACACACACATACACACACGCACACACATTTTTTTTTAAACCAAGTCTCCCCTTTGTTAATTGAGTACTATTTCTTCACATCTACTGTCTTTGGTCTGGAACTGCCTCCATATAATAAATGATAAACATTAGTGAGAGTAAATTACTAAGCTTTCCAAATAAGACTACGTATATTTGAATAAATGTTATTTTTTAAATGATGTACTTAGGCGTTTATGCATTTCTCCATTACTCAATATGTTTTCAGACTCTTTGGTAAGCTCTACAAATGACTTATTACCAATATAGGAAATCAGACTGAATATTGGTTCTCTCACCTTATTTTATTTTTTTTCTAAAGGCTACATGCATAGCCTGATAACCCAGTTGATTCAAATAACAAGTTCAAACAAAATTAAATACGGCTGTCTGAAAGGTAATTTTTACCTTGAAATATTTACCTAAATTGGAGACATTTAAAGTAATGCGCTACAAGTTTTTCAGGCTAGTCCCAAAAGTGAGTTTTAAGGTACATCATATTAAAGTATAAATAGGAGACACTTTGGTAGCTTCTGCCAGACCATGTTCTCTGCTGCATGCCTTTTCCATCCCCATAGTTAGGGGCCCCAAAACATGATGTTTGTACTATATGCTCATGACCCCTTACAAGTGATCATCATAGAAACAGATAGACATCCGCGGTAGGATGAGATCAAAGATCAAAATATGTAATCAGAGAATTCTAAGTAGTTGCATTCTACTATGTAAAAGATGCAAAGTTGATTAGTGTAAAAAAATAAGATGATAGAGAAAATGTCTTTTATTAGTTGTCAAAAAGACTTTCCAGTTCATTGCCACAGATGCTGCCTTAGACCTGGCCATTTCCCTATCCTTAGGTTCCATGATATTCTCCAGCAAAATGTTGGGGCTCAGCAAAATGATACCCCAAAGTATGGTGCTTTGACTTGTTGAGTACAACTCACTCTTGAACAATGGAGGACTTATGGGCACTAGCCACCCACACAGTGAAAAATTCACACATATATTTCGAATCCCGTAAAATTTGACTACTAATAGCCTACTGTTGACCAGAAGCCTTCCCCATAATATGAACAATTACCACACATTTTGTATGTTATACGTATTATATACAACATTCTTATAAGTAAGCTAGAGAAAATAAAGATGTTATTAAGAAAAACATCAAAAAGAGAAAATATGTTTACTATGTATTAAGTGGAAGTGGATTATCCTCATCATCTTTAGGTTGAGTAGGCTAAGGATGAGGAAGAGAAAGAAGGGGGGTAGGTATTGCTGTCTCAGAGGTGGAAGAGGTAGACAAGGTAGAAGTGAGGCAGAAGAGGCAGATATACCTGGTGTAATTTTTATTTTTAAAAAATCTGCATATACAAGGACCCTTGCCATTCAACATTGTGTTGTTTAAGGATCAACTGTACTTTGCACTAAGGAAACAGCCTCAGAACCAAGGTCTCTCTGACCTTCTCCCACACCCGCTTCTCATCTTTTGCCCCTCTGCCTCTCCTGAAGCACAGAGAGGAGCTTTTCCTAAAATTCCCTTATCTGGCTAAGGAAAATTCCTCCAGAATAAATGCAATTGTCTTGGGTCCTGCCCTTATAATCTCACCAAACAGAAGATTAACTCTCAGGAAGGAAGTCTAGAGTTGACACCACACACAGAGCCATAGAAATTTTGTTCCAGGCTATTATCTCTTCTTTGGGCCTATTTATCTCCCCTAAAAATTATTTACTCTTCCTCTAAAATTGCCTACATTCCCCACTTCCCTCTTTCCTATGAAGAGGGTATTTAATCTTCAATCATCTGGCCCATCTTTGAGTTTTCATACTTTGTGTGACTCCCATTCACATGAGAGAGTGTTTTTCTCCTGTTGATCTGTCTATTGTCAGTTTACTTCAGCAGACTCAATTATCAACTTGTCAGAGAGAAAGTTTTAACTTTCCTACAATAACATAATAAATCTTTCCTTACGTGTTAGGTAGTTTAGGCTATCAAGTTGCTGCCCAAGTACCTTGATTAATTCTATCTTCATAGTTTAGGTAGTGATTTAGACCATTGCTATCAAACAGTAGTTCATGGACAGGTACTAATCCACAAAATATTTGATACTGTCATTGATAATATAAGGAAAATGTACTAGATTGTAAACCAACTACTTTATGACTTTAAAGCATTTTTTAATGGCAAAACTATCAAAGAAGGAAGTGGTAAATTGATTTATATTCTGGCATATACTCCTTATCACCTTTCAAACCTATAATAAACAGACGACATAAAAAATTGAATTAGTAACTTAGAACTGTCTCATAAAGATAAGCCCAAGCCCAGACACTTTTTTGGTAAAGTTTACAAAAAATTAGAGATGAAATAATACTATTTCTTCACACATTCTCCAAGAAAGAGAGAGGAAGCGAGGAATACTTACCAAATTATTCCAGAAGGCCAGTATTACCCTGATACAAAAGGCAGACTAAGATGTTACATGAAAATAAAAACACAGATACAAAAATTCTCCATGAAATATTAGCTAAGTAACACATAAAAAAGATTCTACACCATGGCCAACTGAGATTTCTTATGGTTATGTAAGGTCAATTTAAGATCCAAAAATATCAATATATGTAATACACCATGTTTAAAAAATATAGGAGGCCATTGTTTTGGACGAAGTGCCTATATTAGGCTGTAACAGACCAGACTAAAAAGCAAAGGACAGTCACGCAACCCAAACTAAGTTGTCTGGCCATCAAAGAAATCAGGAGAAATAGCCAATTTCCTGAACAGACCAGTTTAAATACTTCAATGGGCATAACAGTGAAGTTCCCTCTGTTCTAATCCTTACACAAAAATGGTAGCTTTAAGTAACCTGATGTTGACTAATCAGTTATTTTCTATTGTTCTGTCCACCTGTCCCTGCCTTACCAGAAAAGCATCTTTGAGAGGAATAAAATGCTCTTTGTTCTTTGCTTCTGCTTTCTTCAGTTCTTCCCAGTCTAAAGAGCCAACCCTTTTGGTTTAGCTCATTGAAACACTTATTCTATTTTATGGAATGAAGTTTTGGTGCTTCCAGAATTAAAAACAAGGCCAACTGAAATACTTAAACTAAATTTGTTGTAATTTTGTCTTTTGATAGCCATTTTGGTAGAATAAAGGGCAAGAACCACATGATCATCTCAACAGACACAGGAAAGTATTTGACAAAAATCTGTCACACTTTCATGATAAACTGTCACGGAAAACTAGAAATAAAAGGGAATTTTCTAAAATTGATAAAGGGCGTCTATCAAAAATGTAGGCCAGTATCATATTTAATGTGAAAGACTGACAGCTTTCTCTCTCATATTAGGAAGAAGGCTAGGATGCCCACTTTTACCAATTTTATTTAGTATTGCACTGGAGTTTCCAGTCAGTACAACTAGGCAAGAAAAGGAAATTGAAGGCATCCAGGTTGGAAAGGAAGAAGTAAAGCATTCTGTCTTTATTCACAAATGACATGATCTTTTATATAGAAAACCCTAAGGGGATCCACGCAACCCCACCCTTATCAAATCACACAAGTACCTATACTGTAAGTTCAGCAGGATTTCAGGATAGAAGATCAATATATAACTGGTCATAATTCAGTTACTTAGGATAGCGCTAATAAAATATTACTGACTACATTGTTTTAAAAGTGCTTTCAAACAAGATGTACAAATTAAGAGTTCGTTCAGCTATCTATTCATTCCAAAGAAATTTCTGGATGCCATATTTGGGAATATTCTATTTTAATCATAAAATTTAAGCCATGCATATAATATCTACTGGAGTTGCATTTATACTATTTTTATAAAATTATATATACACACGTGTGTATAATGGTAAAATACATATTTTACATACATATATATGTTACCATAAGTAACATAGAGGCCAAATAAATAAATGAGAAATTTTTTTTCCTTTGGTTTACATCTTTAACATTTATTGACAAATACTAATTTTACATATTTATATGTATAACATATTGTTTTGAAATAATATATGTTGCAAAATAGCTAAATCTGTTTAACATATGCATTATCTCACATACTGGAAAGTTTTAATTATTAATTATAATAATGTTATTTGCTATAATTGACTATAATTCAAAGTCTTGCTAAAATATTCACTTTGGTCTTTAAAAACAGCTCTTTTTTATATTTTGAGAACTATCACTTTCATTTTTATTACTAGAACAGGAAGAATCAATGTCGGGTTTATATGGAAGAGATTTTCAAGTAGATCAGTCTCTGCCAATATACATACCTCTGTAAAGTCAGCAACCTTCATGTAGACACATTTTGGCTCGGCAGTTTTTCCCAACAGTCAGCACATATTTGGGGAAATCCATCCCCATTTTCTCTATAACTGAAGAAAATTTGACCCAGTAATGAATCAGATAAAATAGTATATATTTTTTAAATTTAGTGGAAACAAAATTTGAAAGTGATATAATTGATAAGTGAGTTTTAAATTAAAAGGAAAGAGGCATTCAAAAAAGATAATCTTTCACAGTTGTATTTGATACACAATATAATTTTGCAAATGATAATACTTTTGTATAAATGAGGGCTCTATTGGTTTCATTAATTAGACATTTAATCAACTCGTTAATTTCCTAGGATATACCAGGTGTTGAGTTACCGCTTGAGATGCAGAAATGAAGAAGACGTAGTCTTTGCAATTAGGGCATTCTCAATTCACTTGAAAAGTCATGGAAGAAAATCAATACCTACACTATTGTATAGTAAGTGCTATAGTATAGGAATGAATAAAATATGATGGGAGCAGAAGTAAAACTGGGTATGAACAACAGTGCTCTTGAAGGAAATTTCCAGGAAGATTTGGAAATGGTTACAAGAGATAAAAAACGTAAAACAAAGTTACAATAAAAAGCATGGGTCAAGTAGATGTAGAAGAAGATTATTTCCAGATAGAAGTAACAGAATATGGAAAACTAAAGAAATAACCACACCTCCTCCAATCATTTAAGCTACGCCTACTCATATACTCAACTGAACGAAAGGGTGATTTACACACACCAACCATTTTCATGTTCATTAGACTGGACCTTCACAGGTGTTCTACGTAGTTCCTGCTGATACTCTCTTTACTTTGTGAATTTGTGGTCCTATTTTGCTTCTGGCCAATATATTTAAATAATTCTGTCTCCCCATCTTATTCACCTTGGCCAAGAAAGTTGGCTCTTCAGAACCCAGCCCAACAGTGTTTGTCACCCCAGGAAAACTTGGTATTAACATTCCTGTGAGAAAAGTGGTAGTAGATGGAATGGGTGTAGGAGAGTGGGAGATGTATTAGTTGTATTAGCCGAGCGCATGCAGCTGGTAAATATTTACATATCCAAGACTGGGGAATTTATGAAGAAAAGGTGGCTTAATGGACTCACAGTTCCAGGTGGCTGGACAGGGCTCACAATCATGATGAAAGGCTAAAGGCATGTCTTACATGGTTGCAGACAAGAGAAAATTAGAGCCAAGTGAGAGGGGTTTCCCTTTATAAAACCATCAGAGCTTGTGAAACTTATTCACTACCAAGAGAAAGCATGGGGAAAACTCCCCTATAATTCAATTATCTTCCACCAGGTCCCTCCCACAACACATGGGAATTATGTGAACTGCAATTCAAGATGAAATTTGGGTGGGGACATAGCCAAACCATATCTTTCTGCCCCGTCCCCTCCCAAATATCATGCCCTCACATTTAAAAACCAACCATGCCTTCCCAACAGTTCCCCAAAGTCTTAACTTATTTCAGCATTAACTCAAAAGTCCACAGTCCAAAGTCTCATCTGAGACAAGGCAAGTCCCTTTGACCTATGAGTCTGTAAAATCAAAAACTACTTACTTCCTAGATACAATGGACCTACAGGCATTGGATAAATACACCCATTCCAAATGAGAAAAACTGGCCAAAACAAAAGGTCTAAAGGACCCAAACAAGTCCAAAATCCTGTGTGGCAGTCAAATCTTAAAGCTCCAAAATGATCTCCTTCAACTCCATATCTCACATCCAGGTCACACTGATGCAAGATGTGGGTTCCCATAGTTTTGAGTAGCTCTGCCCCTGTGGCTTTGCAGGGTACAGCCTCCCTCCTGGCTGCTTTCATGGGCTGGTGTTGGGTGTCTGTGGCTTTTCCAAGTGCACAGTGCAAGCTGTTGGTGTATCTACCATTCTGGGGTCTGGAGGACTATGGCCCTCTTCTCACAGCTCCACCAGGCAGTGACCCCCAGTGGGGATTCTGTGTGGGGGCTTCAATCTCACATTTCCCTTCTGCACTACCCTAGCTGATGTTCTCCATGAGAGCCCCACCCCTGAGGCAAGCTTCTACCTGGTCATCCAGGCATTTCAATACATCCTCTGAAATCTAGGCGGAAGTTCCCAAACCTCAATTCTCGACTTCTGTGCACCCATAGGCTCAATACCACATGGAAGCTACCAAGGCTTGGGGCTTACATTCACTGAAGCCACAGCCTGAGCTGTACCTAGGCCCTTTTCAGCCATGGATAGAGTGGCTGGGACACAGGGCACCAAGTCCCTAGGATACATACAGCAGTGACCTGTGACCAATAATACCACAGTTAAAATAATTTTAAAGACAAGGATCTCAAATTTATAGATGATAAATATAAACATTATACAAATACGAATACAAATATGATATATACAGAGAATATATATAATAGTATAGTATTTACATATAAATTACATATATACACTATTTTCTGTATTTTGTTCCCTACAAATGATTTTAGAGTTTCCCTTTTTTACTTAAAATTCTAAAATTCTAAAATTTTATCCGAATTTGTCTTGGTGGAAATCTAAAAAATGATTATTCCCACTTGGCATTCAGTGTGGACTTTTAATTCAAAAGTTCACATCTTTTCTCAGCTCAGGATATTTTTTATGTTACATATTTTATTTCTTTTCTCCTTTGTGATTGTTAATTCCCTGCCTTTGTGGCATCTATTAAGTGAATTTTGAAATCAGTAGACATGTCCATGTGTCAAACATCTTTCCATAACTTTCATTGTGTTGTTCTTTTGCATATATTTTGAAGGAATGCCGTAGTTTTTTCCTAAGATCATTAAAACATTTTCAGCTTGGAGACAAGTAATCTGAGTTTAGAAATCATCTATGAATTTGAGATTCCTGTCTTTAAAATTATCATTTTAATTGTGGTATTCTTGGTCACAGACAATAAAATATAATTTCATTGGCAATAGCAATGGCATATAGTGATATACTAATGATCTTCATATGCTGTATAAGAAGTATTAATTTCTCATCTAGTTTGTACATGTTCCCATTCCTCCTCTAAACAAATAAACCAAGACCCAATAATTTTTGTATCATGTTGGTTGTTTCACAATTATGTTAATCATAGAACTATTGTACACCTTTCAAATTTTCTTTTTACATATTAAGAAATACAATTTTCTCAATTTAAGGTTTCAAAAATGTAGATATTTTTTCTTTGAATGTTACATGTCTTAGAAGTGAAATACAGTCCACTAGAAAATGTAACCTACCCAAAGTTAAGAAACCTTAAAGACAATGCAAAATCAAACTGTTCACATCCTGTGAAATAAACACATTGTAAGTGCAAATGAGAAGTTACTTCCGTTAGTGATAAGCACAAAAAAATGAAGTGAATTGAACAATAATTATAAGACATCTCAGAGATTGAGAACTTGCTTTAATGAAGCTGAAATTCAGAGGGAAATTAAACTATATGTCTTATTTGAGAAACAAATTGTTTATTCCAGACCCGATACTTTTATGGCTCTGGGAAATCCCGAGTTATTTTTCTGAATTAAGACAAGAACCAATTAAAATGTTTTCAGAACAGCATAGACTTTTTATATGGGCTATGACATATAATTGCACATTTATTATAAACAGTCAGGGCTTCTATATGTATTTAGCAGATGGATATTGCAACCTTTAGCAAAATAAATTAACTAATTCACCTCCTTGAAAAAGAAAAGTATTATTTAAATACACCATCAAGTGATATCATACTAAATTACAAAAGATTCCTATTCAGGCTCCAGCTGCAAAGACGATTTACTTATTCTAATCTACAAAATATATCACAAAGGTCTTCAACACTAATATCCAATAAAGACACATGGTGATATGATTAATTAATGCATTAGATGGAAAGCATAAGAAAAAGAAAAGAGTCAAGTTAGACTCCAAGATTTTTTACTTTTACTTAAGCATCTAAAACACTGTGATAGCCATTTACTAAGATAGGGTATTCTGCTGGAGAGATTTTCTAGCAGGATGGTCCGAGTTGGATTTGGGAATGCTGGAGTGTTTAAGTAGGAGTATTCTCCTTTACTGTAAACTCACTAACAGCAGCTTCTGCTGAAACACCAGCTGTGTAGTCTGAAAGGATCTCTCTTATGGAAGAGGTTTAATAGATTTTCCTAACAAAACTGGAAATAGAAATAATTCAAAATGTCTGTTTCCCGAGATATATATCACCATTAGTCATTGCTACTCACCTACAGGACAATTTCTTGTCTTCCACAATTAAGAGTTCTTGATTCACTTTTGTATCAACTGCATTGATGTAAGTGCTAAGTTGTTTGCAATAATCTACTCAATTTTTCTGCTTGGTATTTTACTATGCATAGGCATTTCACATTAAGACCAGCATAATGGTGGGGAAAAGTTGCTATTTATATAGTTTTGCTATTTATACAGTTTCCCAAGCACATTTTACTTGTTAAGAGAAAAATTAGTTTCTTTCACATACCAAAAAAAAGAAAAAAGCGAGTTGTGAATATATTAACTGAAAGTATATTATTTTAGCCAGGTGCAGTGGTGCACACCTGTAGTCCCAGCTACTTGGGAGGCTGAGATGGGAGGGCAGATCATTTGAGACCAGGAGTTTGAGGTCATCCTGGGAAACACAGAAACACCTTGTCTCTAAAATAAAATAATAAGTAAATTATATATATATTTTCTTTTTTTATTATTTGAAGACCTTATTTAGTGTTATTCAGTGTAGATACTTAGAACAGAAAATAAGAAAAAAAAGTCAAGCTGTAATCATTTCACTTTACTCATTTATACTAATTCTACTCCTGTTTTTTGTTCATGAACAGATATGTTTGACCAAAGACATGACTAGATAGCCTGGCTAAAATGAATAATCCACCTTTTTAAAAGATGGCTAAGACTACAAGAAATGAAAAATCTGAGACAAATATGATTGTCTGAGTATAATAGAAGGTCTACTTTCAAGTAATCAAATAAAATAACAGCCAAACTAAAACTCTGTACCCAATAAAAATATCCTTCCAAAATGAAGGTAAGTGAAAAGGATTTCAGAAAAACAAAAACAGTGAGAATTCCTCTCCAGGAAAACTTTAAACACACACACACACACACACACACACACACACTAAAGGGAGATTTTCAGGCTGAAGAAATATGTCAACAAGAAACACTGAATTCCTGGGAGAAAAAAAAAGCGTAAATATGTAGGTAAATGTAAGAGATTAAGGACTATAGAAAACAAGAAAATGATATGTTACCTGGTTTAAATTACATAAAAATTGGTTCATAGCAAAAATAATATGAAAGGTGAGGAGGTAAATGAAGTTAAAGTGTTTAAAGTATTCCAACATTAACAGGCAATTGGTGAAATAATTTGTATTTTACCAAATTAAAAAATGTTCTATGTTTTTAGCAATGGCAGGAAATTAGTTAGAAGAAAATAATTTCAATAGACTGTAATAGATACAAGGACGTTGTATCAGTCAGATTCCAATCAGGCATTATGTAGGTGATAAGCCAGGAACAGAAAGTTAAGAACCACATACTCTCACTCATACTTGGAAGCTAAAAAATGTTGCTTTTGGCCGGGCACGGTGGCTCACGCTGATAATCCCAGCACTTTGGGAGGCCGAGGCTGGCGAATCACCTGAGGTCAGGAGTTCAAGACGAGCCTGGCCAACATGGTGAAACCCCATCTCTACTAAAAATACAAAAATTAGCTAGGCGTGATGGTGGGCACCTGTAATCCCAGCTACGTGGGAGGCTGAGGCAGGAGAATCGCTTGAACCCTGGTGGCGGAGCTTGCAGTGAGCAGAGATCATGCCACAGCACTTCAGCCTGGGTGACAGAGTGAGACCCCATCTCAAAAAAAAAAAAAAGTTGCTTTTATAGAAGTAAAAAGTAGGATAGAGGATACTAGAGTCTGGGAAAGGTAGGGGAAGGAGGAGATAGGAAAAGAATTGTTAAAGTTTACATAATTACAGGAGGAATAAGTTATAATGATACTTGCGGGCTATGGGAGGTCCCTAAACACCAGTGAGATGTCACTCTTGGCTGATGACCAGGCTTTTGACACCACTGTGAGAATGAATTCAAGGATGAGTCAGAAAATAGTGAAACTTCAGAGATTTATTGCAAACTGAGAAGTACACACTCAAGAAAGTGGAGTGCAGGCATACTTGAGAGAGAGTTACATGCAACACGATGTAGGGTTACTATCTTTATGGGTTTCTTTAAACAAGGTGTAGAATATTCATGACAATTACTGGAAGAAGGTAAATATTTATCGGAACCGTGGCGCTACTCATTTTTACACTAAATATGGATGTTCCCAGAACTGTCATGGCGCTGGTGGGTGTGTAATTTAGTATGTCGATGAGCATATAATGAGGTTCTAGGTGAAACCTAGGTCAAATCCAGCTCAGTGTTGGGTCCAGCTGGTCTTGGCCAGCTTGACCCACATCTTGTTTCTCAGGATCTTATCTGCCCTTAGATTATGTGGCTATTTCAACAATTTACTTTTACTAGTCATGTGAAATTGCTGCATGGAATTTTCTATGCTCCTGCAAATGCCCTGTCTCACTAATATTGTACAGTACTATAGGATGACTATGTTAAATAAAATATACAGATTCAAATAGCTAGAAGAAATATATTAAATGTTCCCAACAACAAAAAAAGGATAAATGTTTGAAATGACAGATATGCTAATTACCTTTATCTGATCACCATAAATTACATGTATCTAAACATCACTACACGCCTCAAAAATATGCACAATTATTTTGTGTTCATTAAAAATGAAATAAAATATTTTGCTCAGGAATAAGAATTCACACCACTTTTAAAAATACAGATGATTTAATTCTAACATTATAAGAAATTATATCTCTATGTGAATTAGAATTCTTCAGAGAAACAGAACCAGTAGTTTATGGTTTATTTATTTATTTATCATAATGAATTGACTCATGTGATGATGAAGTGCTAAGAAGTCCCCAAATCTTTCTGCAAACTAAAGACCGAGGAGAACTGATGGTGTAGTAACAGTCTGAGTCTAAGGGCCTGGGTATGAGGAAAGATGATGATGACAGTTTCAGTCCAAATGCAGAAAACCAATACCTAGGCTTGAAAACAGTCAGGTAGAGAGAGAAAATTCTCCCTGACCCTTTTTTTATTCAAGTCATACGTTCAATAGAACAGTAGAAAAGGCAATCTGCTTTACTCATTCGAATGTTAATCTCATTCAGAAATTCAGAAACATCCCCACAGACACATGCAGAATAACGTTTAGCCAAATATATGGGTACATTGCAGTTCTGTCAAGTTCACATATAAAATTCACCATAACACAATAAATATTCTTGTACTTCTTTTATAACTTTCATGAATGTTCAACTATGTTGTAAATGCCAGGCAGATATTTATATATCTATAATCTCTACCACTTGATTTGTAAATTACTTATCAAACTAGTTGCCTAATAAATATTTTCAAATAAATGGATGATTTATATTTTGTTCTTAGATTTATTTTATACTGAGAAGTTTCAACACAAGAGCTGCTAAACCACTGAAAATATCTGAACTATAGTGTTGATGGCTGTTGTGAGACCTTTGTTCTCATCTTCTTAGTTTAAAAGAATTTAAACAAAAGACAAACAGCAAAAGAGGTGCAGCATAGAACAATTTATTACAAAGGAAAAATAATATTTTGAAAGTTAACTGCAGAATAAACAGTACACCCTGAGAGACAGAGAGGATTCAGGGTGGGCCGCTCATAAGTATGAGACAGCAAAGATTGGCACTAGGAAGACTCCGTTTATGGGAGTCTTACATAATTATTCATAAGGGGTGAAAAAGGTATTACTAGTAAGCATGTTCTGGGTGGTCCTCTGGGTGCACATGCACAGTAGCTGTACATGCTTGTTCACACATCAGATGTCTCATTAGCATCAAAAATCTCCACCCTGGGCTGTGTTTTTTAATCATATAACGAGCAAAGGTTAGTCTGAAGACAGGTAAAAACAAAACGCACATGCTTTCTACAGGGGAAATTCCCTACTGGAGATCGTTTTGCTTTAATGAGCTTGACTACAAGGCAAATGCTGAGGCTTATTGTGTTGACTGTATGGTTGCCATGGTCTCACATCCTGGGAACATGGTTACTTCCTTGACTGTCTCTATCGTGCCTCAATAGGATCTCAGAAATATCTCCCTAGCTTTGTGATCATGTAGAAAATATTATCAGTACATATCAGCCTTGAGTATTTGCTAAATGCCCCTTTTGGGAAACTTTTATAAAAATAATGAATTTAAATCCTACCTAATGTTTAACATCAACAAATTCACTTTTCTAGTGTAAACCCTGAAAATTTGAGACAGGTCTTAGTTAATTTAGAAAGTTTATTTTGCCAAGGTTGAGGATGCCTGCCCAAGACACAGCCTCAGAAGTTCCTGATGACATGTGGCCAAGGTGATCAGAGCACAGCTTAGTTTTATACATTTTAGGGAGACATGAGACATCAATCGACATATGTAAAATGAACATTGGTTCCCTCAGAAAGGCAGGACAACCAAAGTAGGACAACTCATGCAGGGAGGGGGCTTCCAGGTCACAGGTAGGTGAGAGACACACGGTTGCATTCTTTTGAGTTTCTGATTAGCCTTTCCAAAGGAGGCAATCAGAAATACATTTATTCAGTGAACAGAGGGCTGACTTTGAATAGAATGGGTAGCAGGTTTGCTCTAAGCAGTTCCCAGCTTGAATTTTCCCTTTAGCTTAGTGATTTGGGGAGCCAAGATATTTTCCTTTCACACTAGTAAAATTACGTATATATATATTTTTCAAGGTTCTCAATTTTTTTACTCTCATCTGTATCTTATAATAAATACTTCTTTTGTTCATATTTTGAACAAGATTTTGTTAATCTTCATGAAAAAAGGTGGTCTCAAACAAACATAGATTTTAAAAAGTCTACAAGAAGATTAAAATAATTTCTACAAGAAGTTTGATGATATGGTTTGGCTGTGTCCCCACCCAAATCTCATCTTGAATTCCTGCTTGTTGTGGGAAGGATCTGGTGGGAGGTAATTGAATCATGGGGGCAGGTATTTCCTGTGCTGTTCTCGTGAGAATGAATAATTCTCATGAAATCTGATGGTTCTATAAGGAGGAGATTCCCTGCACAAGCTCTCTGCCTACTGCCATCCATGTAACATGTGACTTGCTCCTCCTTGCCTTCCACCATGATTGTGAGGCCTCCCCAGTCATGTGGAACTATAAGTCCATTAAAATATTTTTCCTGATAAATTACTCAGTCTCAAGTATGTCTTTATCAACAGTGTCAAAACAGACTAATACACTTGGGATCTGGTAGTAAAGAATTAGAAGAAAGTGCATTGTAATGACCTTAGGCCTGTCACAGCAAATTGCAGTGATTCACTTTTTCCTCCAACTAAATAGTAGCTGATATGATTTGGCTCTGTGTCCCCACCCAAATCCCATCTTGAATTGTAGCTCCCATAACTCTCACATGTTGTAGGAGGGACCCAGTGGAAGATAATTGATTCATGGGGTGGTTTTTCCTATATTGTTCTCATGGTAGTGAATATGTCTTACAAGATCTGATGGTTTTATAAGGGGTTTCCTCTTTCACTTGGCTCTCATTCTCTCTTGTCTACTGCCATAAGACTTGCCTTTCACCTTCCACCATGATTGTGAAGCCTCCCCAGCCTTGTGGAACTGTGAGTCCATTAAACCTCTTTTTCTTTATAAATTACCCAGTCTCGGCTATGTCTGTATCAGCAAGAGTGAAAACCGACTAACACAGAAGCTACTTACAACCAATTTTACATGTAAATGGAATGTTAAAATAAATCCTAACATGCTATGAAAAGTGTCCAAAAAATCCATTTGAGTAGGATTGTTATATATATTCTATTCAAAACTAATTTATTCTAATACAAAATCAAGTAAAAATGCTCTATTGTGTTTGAACACTGGCAATGTTCACATTTCTTTTTTTTTTTTTTTGAGATGGAGTCTTGCTCTGTCACCCAGGCTGGAGTGCAGTGGCACAGTCTCAGCTCACTGCAACCTCCACCTCCTGGATTCAACCCACTCTCCTGCCTCAGTTTCCTCAGTAGCTGGGATTACAGGCACCCACCACCACGTCCGGCTAATTTTTGTATTTTTAGTAGAGATGGGTTTCACCATGTTGCCCAGGCTGTTCTCAAACCCCTGACCTCAGGTGATCCACCTGCCTCGGCCTCCCAGAGTGCTGGGATTACAGGCGTGAGCCACCATGCCCTGCCCACATTTAATTCTTAATGCACAAAAATGCACATTTTTGCAGTTAAGCATTAAAGTCTAATGATCTGTTATTAAATATACCAGATATAACAATAGTAAGCAAGTGTCAAGAATAATGGAATAGTTGTGTTTCTGCCAATTTATTTATTTTTGCTATCATTGTTGCCAATCTACATTTTGTTTCATAAATGGCTATTCCTTTTGTAGGACAGTAAATATTTCAGATACATTTGTTTGTTCCAGAAAGATAAAAAAAAAAAGACATAAAACAATTTCTTTGTTTGGGTGTATCGAATAGCAGAGACATATATAAACAGATAGCAGAGTCTTTTCTTAACTCAGATTACACTTTTGTATTATTTACTTATTTATCTTAGTCACTCAGTGCCCACATAGTCCTTTTTCTATTACAGTTGGGCTGCATTTGCTTTTTCTGTTACCTTAATATTGAATGGAGACCACTCTAGGAATAAGCTTACACTTTGTAAACATCTAAAACAAGAGGTAGATCTTTGATCTAGCACCTAAAAAAACTGACTTCTAGACAGTCAATGTCTGCTAAGATGAGGATGAGAAAACCGTGTCCTGATCTTGAGCTAGAAATAACCTATTGGTCACCTTACAAGTGTTTAATATTCTAACTAAAATTAAATAATATCAATGACTCCTGAAAGTGACATTCCATGGGTAATAATGGAATGCTTAAACGTCAAATTCTGAATTAACCATTTTGTTATAAAATAGAGAATAAATGTGGCATGTAAGAAATGATTTAATTATTTTTCCTGGTTCTGAATAGGAATGGAATATCCATGGGGTGACCATATGTCCTATTTTCCCTGGGCAATGTCGTGTTAATCATGAAGTCCCAGTGTAAATATTAATAGTAATCCCTTTCACGAAAGTCTCCCACCATGAATGATAAAATATATTCTTGACTCGTATTATGGACACAGACCTACACATTTTATCTGTCTCTCCGAAGTCTCTTACGGCATTTTCAATAATCCACACTCCAGAGAGATGTTCTCTTCAGATAAATTAAAAGTAGTTTACATCACAAAGTTTAAATCATTTGTGTTTGATGCCTCTCCTTTGTCCTCCCATGGCACTAGACAACCCCTCTAACTTATCAACAGAAGATTGGAATGACCTGTTAACTTACCTCTCTCAAAAAACAAAATGTGTACCCAATGACATTTAATAAAAATACGAATAAAACAAATTGCACTTTTATAGTTTAAACTTGTAATTGTTTTTTACCTCATGGTTGTACAAGTTGCAAAGCCATTATCCTGTTTGCTAGATATTGATTTTTTTCAAGTAAATCTTTACCTCATGCTTAAGAAGAGAAAAGTCAATTGACTTTGTAATGTGTGTGCTATTTATTTACTCTGCACTGTTGTTGGGGTCTTTTTGAAATATTAACTTTCAAAGCAGGATTCTAAATACGCATAAATATTTAACTGGTCATTCTCCATTTCTTCAAAATAATTCACCTAGATGCTAAAATATTCTTTAACTTAAAATGGAAAAATAAGATGACCGTTTAGAAATATTCACTCATTAAGTACAATTGCCAAAAGTGATGATTAGAATCTATGTAGTAAATTAGATTTGTCCCATTTGCATATAAAAGAAAGCCATTTTTACTATTTGTCACACAGTTACTAACTATATACCAGAGGAAACTGTGACACAGTCAGAATTTCACTCAGAAACTAACATTGCTAGGCAAACAAAATTTTTTATATGAAAAAGAGGTCTTCAAAACACATTCATAAATATAAGAAACTTTAATTGAATTCTGTCATAAGACATAACTGAAAACAGAAAATTGCATCTTATTAAATCAAAAAGATTATCACATGTATAAAATATAAAGACTAAGGTAATATATTTTCATTTTATCTTTGTTTCACAAGCTTGAAAATCTTTCAGAGTAGACAGACTTTTCTGGGACATTACCTGAACATCACAACACTATTGATTTCCTCTAGGTCTATAAAACAAGTACTAACCAAGTTTCAAATAAGACTTTAATGCTGCATGAATCACTTTCAGCTTTTCAAGTCATTGAATTCTCAATATGATACGTCATCACACTGTTACACAAAAGCTCTCAAACAGTGTTATGTATTGTTTTTATTTATGTTGTGTTTTATAATAGCACTCTAGGCTTTCCCAACTCAGGTGAGGTGTCTGTAACAGAATTAAAAGCCGAAGCAGGTTGGAAGCAATGTTGACTTCCACCTTTAGTAGAAGTCTCCACTGAAGGTCATTGGGCTGAGTAAAACTTGCTGATTATTTACTTTACTTTGTAAAATTATTTTAATGTGTGTTAAATATTAGGAGGCTCCCCATAAAAATCTGAATTTGGGGCTGGACATGGCGGTTTATGCCTGTAATTGCAGTGCTTTGGGAGGCTGAGGTGGGAGGATCATTTGAGGCCACGAGTTCCAGACCAGCCTGAGCAACACAGCCAGATCCTGTCCATACAATAAAATTAAAAAATTAACCGGGCATGGTGGTGCTCCTGTAGTCCCAGTTACTCCAGAGGCTGAGGTGAGGTAATAGCTTCGACCCAGGTGTTAGAGGTTGCAATGAGCTATAATCATGGCACTGCACTTCAGCCTGGGTGACAGGACAAAATTCTGTCTCTCTAAAAAAAAAAAAAAAAAAAAAAAAAAACAGGCACGGTGGTTCATTCCTGTAATCCCTGCACTTTAGGAGGCCAAAGTGGGCAGATTACCTGAGGTTGGGAGTTCAAGACCAGCCTGACCAACATGGAGAAACCCCGTCTCTACTAAAAATACAAAATTAGCTGGGCGTGGTGGCACATGCCTGTGATCTCAGCTACTTGGGAGGCTGAGGCAGGAGAATCGCTTGAACCCGGGAGGCGGAGGTTGCGGTAAGCCAAGATTGCGCCATTGCACTCCAGCCTAGGCAACAAGAGCAAAATTCCTTCTCAAAAAAAAGGGTCTGGATTTAGATTTAAAAAATTTTAGTGACACTAGGCCCATGGTCTCAGGATGCATCTGGCTGGAGCTGAATATCAGCTGACCCTGTTCGCTAACTTACAATAGTTTACCACAGTCACCTCTAAGCCTATGATAGGCATGTATGTCCCATTATGGAATATGTAGGCATTTGTGGTTGTCAGCCTTAGCCTTAGTTGATCTAGAAGCATTAGTTCTATGTTTCAGAAGGGAACAATTACCAGGGAGGAATAAGCAGAGATAGAGAGGGGCTGGTTTCTTCCTCAGTCTCAGGAAGAAGACAGCATTCTTGATTCCGAGCATAACGTGGATCTGTACCACTCACTGACTGTGTCCCTGGTAGGGTTGCCAGACTTAGCAAATAAAAAAGCAGGATATCCAGTGAAATTTGAAATTCCAATAATGAATATATTTTTCATATAAGTATGTCCTATGCAATATTTTCAAATAATTATGCTTTAAAAATCATGCCATTTATCTGAAATTCAAATTAAATGTGCCATTCTGGATTTTTCTGCAAGCCTAGCCCCAGGAGATTATCAAATCCTCAGAGACAAATGGCAACATGATGCATCCATGCAGCCTGGATTTTAGGTACTGATGTTTTTTACATTGCCAAAAGTTCTTATCCCAGGAAGAACTAAAATACGTGTCTTCAAAAGGCCACACAAACTTGAGAAACGAGGTTCTGATTAGTGAATATGATGATGTGAATGAAGAAGAAAGGGAACTTTCCACATATTATCACCCAGATTTCTCCAGAGAAAGAGAACCAGTGGGATCTATCTATCTCTCTATCTAGAGAGAGATTGATCAAATTATTATAAGGCATTGATTCGCATGATTGTGGAGGCTGAGAGTACCATAATCTCCCCTCAGCTGGAGACCCAGAAAAGCTGGCTGTGTAACTGAAATGCCCGAGAGCTAGAGAGCCGATGGTATAGATTCCAGTCTGTATCTAAAGCCCTGAGAGCCAGGATGGCTGAGGGCAGAAGATTGATATCCCAGCCTGAAAACAGGCAAAGAGAGTAAATTCTCTGTTTTTTGTTTTATTGAGGCCTCCAGTGGTTTATGAGGCAAACCCACATCTGGGAGGACAAACTGCTTTACTCAGTCTATAAATTCAAATGTTAATCTCATCCAGAAATGACCTTACAGACATGCCTAAAACAATGTTCAACCAAATATCAGGGCATCTGATGGATCAACAAGTTGACACATAAAATTACCAAGCACAACACATGGCACTTCTTTACAAAAAGATCCTATCCTTCCTTATCCAAGATAACAAGATTGAATTTCCTTCCCAGGAGAATGTGCCTGAATCAAATTTAATTTAATAATAAAAAAAAGAAAGGAAACATTTCTTGTATACTTAAGTGTATATGTCAAAAGATATATCTGCTGCAATGAAAATCTTATCAAAAAGTACCTTTTCTATGAAGTTATCACAACTTCATATGCTGTAAATTTGTTCTGCTCCATAGAAACAATATTGTTCCATATACGATTTCAAATTTGATTGTGACACTAAGTGTCTTATCTCAGTATCTCAAACCTCTGAATCTTTTATATCATCTCCCATGAAAGAGTCACACAAAACTCATTTTTTAAGTTTCCCAATCAAAAAAGAATCTTACTGATAATAATAAAGCTATACGCTTATTCAAAACTAAATTTATCAGGTTGGACAAATAAAACATAAAAAGGAAACAAATATGTTGACATAAAGCAAAGAAGTGCTATAAAGTCATATTTCATCACAGTTTAAAGCAATACTAAGCTAGCCATATTTAATCTTTTGTTAGTGATAAGAAAAGAACATCTGGCCAGGTGAGGTGGCTCACGCCTGTAATCTCAGCACTTTGGGAGGCTGAGGCGGGCAGATCACGAGGTCAGGAGATCAAGACCAACCTGGCCAATATGGTGAAACCCCGTCTCTACTAAAGATACAAAAAATTAGCCAGGTGTGGTGGCACGTGCCTGTAATCCCAGCTACTTGGGAGGCTGAGGCAGGAGAATCACTTGAACATGGGAGACAGAGGTTGCAGTGAGCCGGGATCATGCCATTGCACTCTTGCTTGGGCAACAGGGCAAGACTCTGTCTCAAAAAAAAAAAAAAAAAAAACAAAGAAAGAAAAGAACATCTATAACATAGGAGGGATAATACTTCAATGTGCATTATGCTTCCTCAATGCCTACAGGTACACACTCAGTTTAAGCAGAGAACACCTCCAAATAACGAATTACACACACTCAGGGTACAACTAAATACTCATATAATGAAATTTCATATATAAGCCAAGTGTTGACATATGAATGGGAAAGATGAATTCCTGGGCTTTGTAAAATAGGTAATGCCTCTGAATTTAATTCCTTAGGATATAAATGACAATTTATGGCCTTGCTTTGTTGAGCAGGCATCTTCTTGGGGCAAATAATGTAGTGGATTTACAAGTCTATAAATGGAATATTTTAAGCTAAAATTTAAAAATACATATACGCAAAAATGGCACAATTTTAAAGGGGTCTATAAAATCTCTTATGTAGCTTTTGAAAATAGCCATGATGTGTTATACAGTATCTCCTCAATTCTAAGTTGCACTTTTTTTCTCATATTTAACATTTCTAAAATCAGGATTAGGCTTTTTTTGGTGAATGCATAAAATTTAGTGTCTATTTTTACCCTACAAAACTGTTATTAAATTGATAATATATCTTTAATAGTCATTTAAAAATAAATGACTATTGTATTTAGGTTGCTTAATAGAATAATCACAAATTTATTAAGATTTAAAGAGGTGTTTATTGATATCTAAAGTCCTCAAAAACTTACAGCCCTTAATTTTTTTCCAATTCTAAAACAAATCTCTTCGTTTTATTTTATTTTATTTTTGAGACAGAGTTTCACTCTTGTCACCCAGGCTGGAGTCCAATGGTGTGATCTCGGCTCACTGCAACCTCTGCCTCCCAGGTTCAGACAATTCTCCTGCCTCAGCCACCCAAGTAGCTGGAATTACAGGTGCCCGCCATCACGCCCAGCTAATTTTTCTGTATTTTTAGTAGAGACAGGATTTCACTATGTTGGTCAGGCTGGTTTCGAACTCCTGACCTCGTGATCTGCCTGCCTAGGCCTCCCAAAGTGCTGGGAATGCAGGCATGAGCCACCGCGCCCGGCCCAAAACATGTCTCTTCTAATAAATTTCTGCATCTGAGCAGATTTTTATTGTTGTCTCTTTGGGGAATGAGTTTTTTATTGAGTGGGTCCCTATTCCAGGCTGGTTTGGGGGCCAAAATGCCAAAATGATGTCTGGTTTTCATTTGGAGAACACAAAACCTGAAGCCTAGATCAAATTATCTTTAGGGAAGTAGAAAAAAATGAAGTCTACATTCTGATTCCATTTTTCATACCTGTTCTTTTTTTTCTACCCAGGGTGGCCAACTTTGGATCCTTTTTTCTAAATCTGTATAAATGTAAGAGATATACATGCTATTTTGTTACATGGCTATACTGCTTAATGGTGAAGTCTGGGCTTTTAGTGTGTCCATCATCTGAATAATGTATGTTCTACTCTAGATATATCTTTACACATACTTTTGCTAAAAATGACTAGGAATGGTTGTCCTAATAGGACCTATAAGATCCCTAAAATTAACTAGAACATTTTTGAAGATTTGTTAATCTTATACAGTGGTTTCAATTATTCTATAACCAGTAATAAACTTAGAATTTAGGCACTTAAGAAATTATCAATGATAAATATTATCACAGATAATATTTCCCTTAGAAATATTTCTGGGACAAGTTGTGTCCCTCATGTTATAGAGAATATTGTAGCTGCCACAAAATGATTTTTAAATTCTAAGGAAAGGGAGGGTATTCCTCCCCAGTGCTCAACTGCCATCCCAAGAACTCAAATTGAAAAAGGAAAATAATAATCAATAATACAATTAAACACATTTTACAAAATTGACTGATGTTCAAAAAACAAAGGCAGGAAAGTAACACTTAGACTTAGTGCTGCTAATATGTTAACATATGCTAAGTAAATCATGGCAATTTGGGGAAATATTGTTATGCGAGTTACTAGGAGGCTTCAGCCTGGAGCAAGCAATGTTAAGGTAGTATTAGTCACATGCTTTCTCTGAAAACAGAAGAGAAAAAAAATGATTCAGTCTTGGGAGGGTGCATGTGTCCAGGAATGTATCTATTTCTTCTAGGTTTTTTAGTTTATGTGCATAGAAGTGTTTATAGTATTCTCTGATGGCTCTTTGTATTTCTGCAGGGCCTTTGGTGAATCCCTCTTATTCTGTGTTTGTTTGAATCTTCTCTCTTTTCTTCTTTATTAGTCCAATTAGTGGTCTATCTATTTGATTAGTTTTTTCAAAAAACCAGCTCCTGGATTTCTTGATTTTTTGAAGGGTTTTTTATGTCTCCATTTCCTTCAGTTCAGCTCTGATCTTGGTTATTTCTTTCTTTCTTTCTTTCTTTTTTTTTTTTTTTTTTTTTTTTTGAGATGGAGTCTTACTCTGAGGCCCAGGCTGGAGTGCAGTGGTGGGACCTCTGCTCACTGCAAGCTCTGCCTCCCGGGTTCAAGCCATTCTCCTGCCTCAGCCTCCTGAGTAGCTGGGACTACAGGAGCCGGCCACCATGCCCGGCTAATTTTTTGGATTTTTAGTAGAGATGGGGTTTCACCATGTTAGCCAGGATGGTCTCGATCTCCTGACCTCGTGATCTGCCCGCCTCGGCCTCCCAAAGTGCTGGGATGATCTTGGTTATTTCTTATCTTCTGCTAGCTTTGGGGTTTGTTGCTCTTGGCTCTCTAGTTCTTTTAGTTGTGATGTTAAGTCGTTAAGTTGAGATCTTTCTAGCTTGTTGATGTGGGAATTTAGTACTATAAATTTCCATCTTAACAATGCTTTAGCTGCATCCCAGAGATTCTGGTACCTAGTATCTTTGTTCTCATTAGTTTCAAAGAACTTCTTGATTCCTGCCTTAATTTCATTATTTACCAAGAGTCAATTGAGGCAATAATAAATAGCCTACCAACCAAAACAAGCCCAGGACCAGACAGATTCACAGCTGAATACATCCAGAGGTACAAAGAAGAACTGGTACAATTCCTACTCAAACTATTCCAAAATGAAAAGGAGGGACTCCCCCCTAACTCATACTATCAGGCCAGCATCATCCTGATAACAAAACATGGCAGAGATACAACAAAACAAAACAAAAAACAAAACAAAAACTTCGGGCTAATATTCTTGATGAACATCAATGCAAAAATCTTCAGCGAAGAGCTGGTAAATCAAATCCAGCAGCATATCAAAAAGGTATCCACCATGATCAAGTAGGCTTCATCCCTGGATGTAAGGTTGTTGAACATGCACAATTCAATAAATACGATTCATCACATAAACAGAAGACAAAAAACACATGATTATCTCAATAGATGCAGAAAATGCCTTCAGTAAAATTCAACATTCCCTCATGTTAAAAACTCTTAGTAAACTAAGTATTGAAGGCACATACCTCAAAATATTAACAGCCATATATGACAAACCCACAGCCAATAACATCTGAATGAGCAAAAAGCTGGAAGCATTCCACTTGAAAACCAGCACAAGACAAGGATTCCCTCTCTCACCACTCTTATTCAACATAGTATTGAATGTTCTAGCCAGGGCAGGCCGGGCGCGGTGGCTCAAGCCTGTAATCCCAGCACTTTGGGAGGCCGAGGCGGGTGGATCACGAAGTCAAGAGATCGAGACCATCCTGGCTAACACGGTGAAACCCCATCTCTACTAAAAATAGCCAGGCGTGGTGGCGGGTGCCAGTAGTCCCAGCTACTGGGGAGGCTGAGGCAGGAGTGAACCCAGGAGGCGGAGCTTGCAGTGAGCCGAGATCGCGCCACTGCACTCCAGCCTGGGCGACAGGGCGAGACTCCGTCTCAAAAAAAAAAAAAAAAAAAAAAAAAGAAAGAAAGTTCTGGCCAGGGCAATCAGGCAAGAGAAAGAAACAAAGCATATTCTAATAGGAAGAGAGAAAGTTAAACTCTTTGTTTGCAAATTATATGATCCTAAATCTACAAGACCCCATGTCTCAGCCCAAAAGCTTCTTAAGGTGATGAGCAACTTCAGCAGTCTCAGGATACAAAAGCAATGTGCAAAAATTACGAGCATTCCTATACACCAACAACAGTCAATTTGAGAGCCAAATCAGGAATGAACTCCAATTCTCAATTGCCACAAAAAGAATAAAATACCTAGGAAACCTAGGAATACAGCTAACCAGGGAGGTGAGAGATCTCTTCAAGAAGAACTAAAACCAGTGCTCAAAGAAATCAGAGGTGACCCAAACAAATGGAAAAACATTGCATTCTCATGGATAGAAAGAATCTATATCATTAAAATCACCTTATTGCTCAAAGCAATTGATAGATTCAATGTTATTTCCATTAATCTACCATTGACATTCTGCACAGAATTAGAAAAAACCTATTTTAAAATTCATATGGAACTGAAAAAGAGCCTGAATAGCCAAGACAATCCTAAGCAAAAAGAACAAAGCTGAATGTATCATGCTACCCAACTTCAAACTCTACTACAAGGCTACAGTAACCAAAACAGCATGGTACTGGTGCAAGAACATACTCATAGACCAATGGAACAGAATAGAGAAACCAAAAATAAGACCACACACCTACAACCATCTGATCTTCAGCAAACCTTTCAAAAACAAGCAATGAGTAAAGGATTCCCTATTTAATAAATGGTGCTGCAATAACTAGCAGGCCATATGCAGAAGATTGAAACTGGTCCCCTTCCTTATACCATACACAAAAATCAACTCAAATGGAATAAAGACTTAAATGTAAAACCCCAAACTATAAAAAACCCAGAAGAAAATGTAGGCAATATCATTCGGGACATAGGCACAGGCAAAGAATTTATGATGAAGATGCCAAAAGCAATTGCAACAAACGCAAAAATTGACAAATGGAATCTAATTAAATTAGAGAACTTCTGCACAGCAAAAGAAACTATCATCAGAGTAAACAGCCTACAAAATGGGATAAAATTTTTGCAATCTACCCATCTGACAAAAAGGTCTAATATCCCACATCTACAAAGAACTTAAACAAATTTAAAGAAAAAAAGCAAACTCCATTAAAAAGTGAGCAAAAGACATGAACAGACACTTCTCAAAAGAAGACATACATGTGGCCAACAAATATATGAAAAAAAAACTCAGCATCACTGATCATTAGAGAAATGCAAATAAAAACCACATGAGATACCATCTCATACCAGTCAGAATGGCTATTATTAAAAAGTCAGAAAAACAACAGATCCTGGTGAGGTTGTGGAGAAAAAAGAACACTTTTACACTCTTCTTGGGGGTGTAAATTAGTTCAACCATTGTGGAAGACTGTGTGGTGATTCCTCAAAGACCTAGAGGCAGAAATACCGTTTGATTCAGCAATTCCATTACTGGGTCTATACCCAAAGGAATAGAAATCATTCTATTATAAAGATACATGCACATATATGTTCCTTGCAACAGTATTCACAATAGCAAAGACATGGAATCAACCCACATGCCCATCAATCATAGACTGGATAAAGAAAATGTGGTACACCATGAAATACTAGGTAGCCGTAAAGAGGAATGAGGTTGTTTCCTAAAAAGGAACATGAATGCAGGTAGAAGCCAGTATCCTCAGCACACTATTATAAGAACAGAAAATCAAATACTGCATGTTCTCCCTTATAAGTGGTAGCTGAATAATGGACACATGGACACACGATGGGGAACACCACACACTCGGGCCTGTGGGAGGGTGGGGTATAGGAGCAGGGAGAGTATTGAGAAAGAATAGCTAATGGAGACTGGGCTTAATATCTAGGTGATGGGATGATCTGTACAGCTAATCACCATGGCACATGTTTAACTATGTAACAAACCTGCACATACTGTACATGTATCCCTGAACTTAAAATAAAATAATGAAAACAGAAAAAGAATTGAAGCTTGGCTGGAATCCACCTGAACCAAAGAACTCTGCTTGCAGCTTGCATAGAAAGAGTTCACATTGTGTCCCTGTTTAATGTAATCAGTAGCCCTTCTTTGTAAATTAAAAATAAATCCCTTTTCCCTAGTAATGTTTAAAAAGAAGAGGAAAAACGTCCTATCTTCTAAAAAGTAATTAGTCTTGCAGAATGTTTCTTTCAACATCTTGTCCCTAGAAACAGAAATGAAGGGGAAAGCTGTCATACTCCATTGATCCAATTGGTAACAATTTGAAAATAAGTTCCTAGCTAATTGAATTGGCCCCAGCACCAAATAAATTGACAACTGTGAAATTCTTCTACTAATTTCAAGTCTTTTAAATTGCACAGCTCAAAAGAAGTTTTAAAAAGTTAAAAAAGAATGAAAGACTTTAAAGTAATTTTGTTACATATATTTAAAACTTCAAATATTAAGAAGTTACTGAAATATAAATGATAGTAACTTTGTAGACCCCAAACTTCTAGAACTCAGAGAGCTTGATAATTCTCATTGTGACTCGAAATGGGATTTTCCACAAGATTGTTCCATGGAATAATATTTTTGCATGATAACCTTATTGCATAAAAATTGCATGGTCAAATAGTTTGGGCACTACCGTATATTCTATCCACCTGGCAGTAAGAAAGTTTATTGTTTATGTTTAATATACTTCCCCAGATATGTTTAATTTATATACATTGATTGTACATATAATTCTAAGCATTAGTAAACTTCATCAGTCCCTTACTGGAAAAATTTTTTTCTTGGTGTCAGGGACACAGTTCTTTCTACTTTCCTCCTCCCTCAGTGGCAGATCCTTTTCAGTCTTATTAGGTGGATCATTCGCCTCTTCCTAAACTATTAAAATGGACTCTTCTTCATCTTCATCTATACTCCATTTACATCCATCTTCAGGTGATCTCAATGAATTCTACATGTTAAAAAGCATATTAGGCCAGGTGTGATTGCTCACACCAGTAACCCCAGCACTTCGGGAGGCTGAAGTGGATGGATCTCTTGAGGCCAATAATTCAAGACCAGCCTAGGCAAGGCAACACGGCAAAACCCTGTCTCTACTAAAAATACAAAAATCAGTCGGGTGTGGTGGCTTATGCCTATAATCCCAGCTACTCAGGTGGCTGAGGCACAAGAATCGCTTGAACCTGGGAGGCAGAAGTTGCAGTGAGCTGAGACCATGCCTGAGAAAGACTGTCCAAAAAAAAATTAAAAAATATATATATATATTAGACCTACATTTATATACACAGTGCCAACAATTCTCCTATACTCAAGACTGGAATATTTAATAGACATCTCAATCGTATATGTAAACTGACATACTGTTAAACCCCCAAACTCTGTTTCTCCCTCCAATCCCACAGTGTCCAGAATACTTTATGTCATCACACTTCATTGTAATGTTGAGATTTTTATAAAAGAACAAAAATTAGGGGTTCATCTTTGATTCTGTAAAACCTGTAATAACTGATATCCAATTAATTAGTATACAATTTCAGCTCTACAGTCAAAATACTTTCTATATTAGATGATTTTGCTATTACCTTGATCAATCGCTATTTGCCTGAACTACTGCTATTGGCATCCTACTAATATTTTTGTTTGCACATTTATCCTTAATGCAATCTATATTCTATAGAAAAGACAACATAGGTCTTTTAAAATATAAATTATACAATGTGATTGCTACAGTCTGAATGTTTATGTCCCCCACAAATATATATGTTGAAATCCTAACCCCTGATGTGATGGTGTTAGGAGGTGGGGCCTTTTGGGAAGTGAATAGGTTCTGAGGTTGCTTGGAGCCCTCATGATTGGGCTTAGCATCCTTATAAAAATAGTGACAGAGAGCTAGCTAGCCTCTTCAGCCATATGAGGTTACAGTGAAAAGATATGTCTGTGAAGGAACTGGGCCCTTACCAGACACCTGTTCTGCTAATGTCTTGACCTTTCCAAATGCCGGAACTGTGAGAATAAATTTGTTTTTTTACAAGCTACTCAATTTGTGATCTTTTTTTTAATATAACAGCCTGAATGGACTAAAACAGTCAATGTCCTAACTCAACTATTTGAAGACACTGAATAATGAACAAAATTTGGCAGAAAATCAGAAGTAGTCAACTCTTGAAAGAAGGGAACTATGGAAGAATCATATGTATGTGACTTTTTGCCTGAAGGGATTTCCTGTAGCACAGCATAGCTGGAAGTGAAAGTTGCAATGCTGAAAAGGGAATTTATATTTTTATAATCGGAAAAAACATGTTTTAAATATAGGACTTAGATTGCACCATAAGAAGTTAGGGAAAGATGCGCAAATAAACCCAAAATAAGTAAAAAAAAAAAAGACAATAATGAAGGACAGAAATCAGTGAAATAGGGAATGGGCAAACAGTAAAAAATTTTAACAAAGCCAGTGGTTTACCCTTTAAAAAGACCAGTAAAATTGATAAGCCATTAGTAAAACAAATCAAGAAAGAAAGAGAAAATCAATATCAATACCCAAGGAATATCAATATCAGGAATTAAGAGAGGATAACACTATAGATCCTTGCAAACATCAAAAAATAAGAAAGAACGATTTTAAACAACTATAGGATAGCACAGTAGTCAATGATTTAAGTAAAAGCCATTTTTCAAGTTCAGGTTATGAAATCTGACACAAGTTCAATTAGAAAATCTGAATAATCCTGGAGGACATTGTGTTAAATGAAACATGCCAAGCACAGAAAGACAAATACCACATGATGTCACTTTTATGTGAAATCTTAAAAAGGTGAAATCATAAAAGCATTAAGTAGAAAAATAGTGTTTACCTGGGGCTGGGGGAATTGGGGTAGTAGTTTGGGGAAATGTTGGTCAAATGATACAAAATTTCAGCTAGACAAAAGGAATAAGTTCAAGAGATCTATTGCAGGGCATGGTGGTGTAGATAATAGCAATGTATTTTACACAATAAAGTTGCTAATATAACAGATTTTAAGTGAGCTCGCTACAAAAAAAAAAAGTCAAGTAATGTATGTAAATTAGCTTGATTTAGCCGTTCCACAATGCATACCTATTTCAAAACATCATGTTGCACACCATAAATATATACAATTTTTATTTGTTAATTAAAAAATCAAAAAGAAAGAAAAGAATAAAAGAAGTCCTTAAATAGTTCCCCCAGCGAAATTTGAGATATTTTGAATATCAAATTAAATAATTATAGTCATGCATTATAACTTGTTGAAAAAAATAGAAATTCACAATTTAATACTGATGCAAATGAATGAATGAAGCAGCAAAATATCTTCCTTAACACTGTGGAAGGTGAACTAATATATATAGAAAGAATGATGGAGTTAGAAAATCATATATTGCAGTGGTAAAATTTTTATTAGACATGGGATATTGAAATAGTTTCAATCCCCCCACAAATAATTAGTTTTCAGGGGAAAAATAGGAACTTTGCCATTGGAAAAAGGGGTGAATACCATCTAATGAACTGATCAAAATTAATATCAAAAATATTGGAACAAAGCAAGATAATATGCTTTTTAATGTGATGTACTGAGAATACACATCATGTTTGCAGTATATTTCTGCCAAGAATGTACAATTTGAATCTAATCATGAAGAAGCAGCAAATAAATAAAAATTGGATACATTGTATAAAATAACTGACCTATACTCTTTAAAAAATGACAAGGATAAGAAGATAGTAGAAGGCAGTACAACGTTTTTTAGATTAAAGGGCAATAAAGAGACATGACAACTAAATGAAATACCTGATCATAGATTAGATCCTAAGTTGGGGAAAAAACAATTGTAATGGTCATTATTGTTACAATTTACCAAATTCAAATATACACCATAATGTAGACAATAGTATTACATCAATATCACATTTTCTGATGATGATAAATTTGATTAGGTAAAAGAATGTTCTTTGTAAGCAATGCACAATGAAATATTTAGGAGTAAACGGGCAGAAAATCTGTGATTTACTCTTGAATTATATAGGAAAAATCACTTATGTGTAGACCTATGTCCCTCTTTATTCAAGTCTTTGTTTATATACTACCTCCTCACAGAGGGCTTTTCTGATTTCCCTTCCTACTATAACTGTCATCAATTTTCTATTTTTAATCCTTATTTTTTGCAGCACTTATTTCTAATCAACATATTACATACTCATTTTTAATTGGTTCATGTGCTTTGTCTCCTTCTAGATAGAATACAAAATCTGCGGGGGCAAGGACTTTGTTTCTTCACTACTCAATCTCTAGCACCAAACAATGATTGGCATATAATTTGACTATAAATATTTCTAAATGAAATTTTTGTAAATCAAATATTTGTAAGTGAAATATTTGGAAATGAAATGAATTACGGTTTTAAAATGTAATTCCGATGAACACACAGTGGGTTTGTGTGGAGCAAACATTGGGAAACAGTGATATAAAAAAGGTTTAATTATGTTATCTATTTTGGTAAATTTGGGAATCAAAGGACTCCAAGTTATTTTCGAAAAATAAAAAGAAAGACATTACTGTGACAATTACAGATAACAGTCTTATACTCTAAGAAAAAAATGGATCATTATCTCAAGATCCTGATCTAGAGACACACTGAAACCAGCAGGTGAAGAAGAGCCTGTGTCTTTTCAAGTTTAACTCAAACCTGTCCTGCAGCCTCACCATCTACTTTGTTGTCCAATAAGCCTTCACAAGAACACTGTTTCTCAAACAAGTATATTCTTCCTTGCCTTCTGGTTTTCACTCACCCAGCTCACACAATTACCTCTGCCTACAATGCTTTTCTTTTAGTGGCCTAGACCTAACTAAAATGACACTATCTTTTTGAAGTCTTTCCTGACCCTTCCAGGCAGTTAGATTATGTCTCTTCAAAGGTTTCATGCTAACCCATATGCATCTTTTTCATAGCACTTAGCATATTATATTTGGAATTATGTTTACATTAACATCTCCCATTGGTGTAATATCCTTAATGATGGGAACCATGCCTGACCCAGCTTCATAAATGTCAATTTTAGCCCATTGATCTTCACATGCTATGTACATGCTTAGATCGTTGTTGCTGGCTTTATGTTTTGTTTTTTACTTTTTTCTCCCAGAGAGATTTGTGAATAAAACATCAATAAAATGACATGGTAGACATTGCTTTACTTCTCCAGGTATATGACAAGTTTGTTATGTTCTTACATTAGGAAAATAAACACTCTCAATAAAGGAGTCAGACAACTAGTATCCAGAATCCATGTACTCAAAAATGTCAACCCCTCAGGAAACAGTCAATAAGATGCAAGTGAAAAGACCTTTGAACTACCTTAGGAAATGTCACTAACTTTATTAATAAACGAACATGCAATTTATTAACAGCAGAATCCCCTAGTATTCTCTATTTATCACTATTTCAGAAAAAAATCTATCACATTTGTTTTACAGTTTAAGAGCAGGAAAGTATTTAGAAAATGTAAAGCGGTTGCTAGAACTAAGTGTACTAACTAGTTCTAGTTCTGATAGGTTGTATCCAGATAAAGAGGGAAAAGAAAAAAAAATCATGAAAATATACCTTAAAAATGTAAAAAGTTCAGTGTGATCATTTACTGTAAAGGTTAGCAGTCCAAAATACTTGACTAGTCCCTGAATTAATAAATCAAGCATATTCTACTTAAAGAGTATAGTGTAAAATATTTTTGGAAATATTTCCTGCAGAACTGGAAAACTAAAATAAAGCTTTTTTTCCCTTAGAAATACAAGCTTTTATTTGCAAAAAAATTAACCCATGTAAAATGGTTCATCCACTACACAAGTCTTTAAAATTGCTATTCTGAGATTAACTGGATCTATTGTCCTTGAAAAAAATGATGTTTTGTTTAACTATTATTGGAAGATAATAATTTCCAGCAACACAGATGCTTTCATTTTTATAAGGCAAGGCATTTATTTTGAAATCAGGAATCTTTCAAAGAAAAATACCATAACGAATGTTTTCTGTGCACAGCACCTTATTTTAAAAGTATTCATATGAACCTCTGGACATTTCATGCCTTTAGAGGGAACCATTACAAGATAATGAGCTATGAAATGGCAAGCATTAATCTCTACGTAGTCTTTCAAAGGGAAAATCATTTCCCTTAGGCATCTGATACTGCCAAAGAGCTACTGACTACTCCTAAAGGAGGTAATATTTAGGATTTTTTTTTAGAAAAAGCTTATAACTTGGTGATTTCAATATAAAAATATGGCATAAAGTTTCATGACTTAAGAAAGATAAAGTTGTTTTGAAGTGCACATTTAGTACATTTGCATTTTAAACCTGCAGAAACACAGAAACTCTAGCAAAGCAAAAGTAAAATTAGAAACACTATGCAAGCTGTGTCATTAACTGTTCTTACAGGCTAAACAGTTTAATTAAAATTTTATTTTTATGTATTTTTATTTCTTTTGAATGTGTTGTTTAAAACTCTTTTCTCAGAAGGAGTAGCTTTTAATTTACTGTCATTTGTTACCTCTGTTCTCTATTCATGTGACAAAATTTATGGCTACAAATTCCATGATTTGATGACTTTAAGCAGATATTAGTGCATCAGAATTATTTAGAGTTAATGATATGGATGCATGTTATAAAAGAGCAAAATAATAATTCTTTGGTTTTTGGTTTTGTTTTGTTTTGTTTTTTGAGATACAGAGTCTCCCAGTGCTTCCCAGGCTGGGATGCAATTGCTATTCACCAGTGCAATCATAGTTCACTAAAGCCTTGAAATTCTGCCTCAGCTTCCCCAGTAGATGAGATTACAGGTGTGCACCACTGTGCCTGGCTCAATATTTCTTTAAACAACATGAATTAGATATAATGAGGAAATTTGTCCTCCCATTGATCTGTAGCCAGTTTTCATTAGCTTATTTATCTGTCTATATAGTTCTCCTTCATCTCTCCTTCACAACTCTGGATGCTTCACTCCTAAACCTTAGCACATTTGTGGGGAAAAAAAAAGAGAAAAGAGTAACCCCCCCCCCAAAAAAAACCATTAAATTAAGCATTCCATATCACCAAATGATTGATGAAAAATCTCTTTACTAAATCTATTTTAGAATTTCAAATATTCCATTGTGGTTTATATTACAATAAAAACTCTTAAGGAACAGTACATTTTAGTAATAAAACATTTAGACAAAAATATGTTAAATGTTATCCAAGATCACATAGAAATGTACTAGTGAGCATTAATAATTATATTTTTGTTAATAAAAGTATCTTAGATATTAAGCAATAGCTAAGATATACTGGTTTTTATTAAAAGTAAAAATATCTCAGTATATCTGATATTGCTTAATATCTCAGATATACTGCATAGTAAAACACAGATGGTCACTGAGGTGTAAACATATTCATCCCTAAAATTTGAATTTTTTTTGTATTCTGGTCTTTTCCCTGACAGTATTTATGCTGATCACTTAGTCTCTTTAGTTTCTCAGAAGTTTATTTACCCTTTTTTTTTTTTTAAAGAGACCCAGGCTGGTCTTAAACTCCTGGGCTCAAGTGGTACACCTTTCTCAGGCTCCCTAAGTGCTTGAAATACAGGTGTAGGCCACCACGCCTGGCCTTCTCTTTTTTCTGGTCCTCTTTTATTTTTCTCTTCAGGTTCACAGAGTCAAGTTAATTGCATCACAGCATTCTCAGCAGTACATCCAAGATGCTAACTGGTTTCATATTATTATCCATCCCCATGTCTGCTTCCTTTCTCTCTGAGGTAAGCACTAAAATAGTTGATATATGCAAAGAAGCACACACAGTTGGTTAAGCTTGAGAATTCTGGGGCCAGACAGACAAGGTTAGAATACTGGCTTCAATTATATCCTAGCTTGTTTGTGACTATTCATGTTACTTACAGTCTACACTAGTTCTTCTGCAACACAAACTTAACAATATCTGTATCTTAAGTTGTTCTAGGATTTATTTACATTTGTATAAATAAACAAAGACATAAATATATGTATATGTATATAACAGATATACTTTTTTATTTGTATAAATTTAAGAGGTGCAAGTGAAGTTTAGATACATGATATATTGAGTAGTGGTGAAGTCTGGGCTTTTAATATAACCATCATCTGAATAATGCACATTGTACCCATTGAGTAATTTCTGAGTCAGCCCTCACCCTCCTCCCACCCTTTCAAGTCTCCAGTGTCTATTATTCTACACTCTACATGTGACAAATATTTAGCTACAACTGTATGTTCTTATATACGTATTTATTTCCTTAAAATTATTTCTATAAAATAATCTTATGCAGTTTCTTACATTTTTCCTCAAAATTGTATTTTTTAAGATCCATCAGTGTTGCTTTATATAAAAGTAGTTAATTGCTTCTGAGTTTTGAATAATAATTCCATTATGTGGATCCCATATGTTACATTTTCATTCCCAGAGAAATAAACAGAAAAAGCTACTTTAAGCATTTTTCCCTATTAATTCATTTTTCCCTATTGATCTGCATGAAAGCAGGCAATATACCTGAGAGTGTTTCTACTGAGTAATAAAACACATAAATATTTCCTTTCAATAGTTCTATTGGATTAGATTTTGGAATGTCTGTAGCAATTAATCTCCTCTAAGGAAAGAAAGAGGGTGTTTTCCCAGAGCTTTGCCAAATCTTTGCATTCATGGGTGTTTTACCATTCGGAGGTAGGCAATTTAGAATGTATTTGTATACCTATACATAATTTTATAAAATAATCCAAGTTTAGTTTTTTCTATTTGATAAGCCCTTTACCCAAATTAGATTACCCAATGATTTGTCGCAACAGCTTTATTATGCATGAAATTCTCATAGACATATCTTTATATGGGAATTGCCTTCTAGTCTCTTTGTTCCTGTGTCTTATTCATGTGTGAATAGCTCATTGTTTTTATTCCTGTACCTGTGCCTTTTCATTTTATATGTATATATATATATACACACACACATATATATACACACATATATATTTATATACACACATATATATATGACTTTTATTTTCTAGGTACATTTTGGAATAAATATACAAGTATCATGATTAGATTTTGTTTGGGAAATATATTGATTTTACAGATATATTGGCAGAATTGAGGGTTAAAGGGTTAAGTTATCCAGAAACCTGTCTCTTGTATTTATTCAGACTTTTATAATATCATCTAATATCTAGCAAATGTCTAAAACTATCTTTCATACTACTTGCTAAGTATAACCAAGATTCTTTATGGATTTTGTTATTAGTGAAGGCATATCTTCTTTTCTTTATTTTAATGAATTATTTGAAACATACAGAATAATAGAATTAAGACTCAGCTACCCACAATTTAACTTTGCTAATTAAATATTTTACCATATTTACCTAACGTATTATTTTAAGCAATGAAATATTAGTTGGAGTACTTCTTGAGCTCCTCTCCAATCCCTCTCATCATTTTCCTTCTCTTATCAGAGTTAACTGTTCTGAATTAATCATTTGTATTTCTTATATATACTTGTCTGCTTTTACTATACACATATGTAAATTTTTAAAGTTTTAAAACGTGAAATAAATAATACACTGCATTGAAACTTCATTGTTGAATTAAAAATCTGGTTTGATACAGAAAAAAAGAAAAGAAAACAATAAACTAATGTGTTCACTCAGAGTTTATTTACCTCCTAAGTGATTAACAGCAGGTAAAATTTATGATTACTTTCTCCTACACTGGGTATTTGCTTTGACTTCATGTAAATATTAAAAATGTTTCAAAAACTGAAAGTTCACACAAATATAATGTCTATAATTTATCGCTTTTTATTGGGTTAATTTTTTTATTTCTTAAGTTGGAAATTGACAAATTATAGTTGTATATTTGACCCTTGAACAACACAGGGCTTAGGGGTTAGGAGCGCCGACTCCTCATGCAGTCGAAAATCTGCATATAACTTTTGACTCCCCAAAAACTTAACTATTAATAGCCTACTATTGACATTCTTTGCCAATAATATAAAGACTTAACACATATTTTATATGTTAAATGTATTACATACTGTATTCTTACAATAAAGTAAGCTAGAAAAACAAAAATGTTATTAAGAGAATCATAAGGAAGAGAAAATATATGAGTATCCACTAAGTGGAAGTAAATCATCATAAATATCTTCTTCCTCATCATCTTCATGTTTAGGCAGAGGAGGAGGAAGAGGAGGGATTGATTGGTCTTGCTGTCTCAGGGGTGGCAGAGGTGGAAGAACATCCACATATAAGTGGATTGCCACAGTTCAAACTCACGGTTCAAGGGTAAATTGTAGTTCATTGAATTTCTTTAAGAAGATTATTCTGGCCAGGTGCGGTGGCTCACACCTGTAATCCCAGCACTTTGGGAGGCCGAGGCAGGTGGATCACGAGGTCAGGAGTTTGAGACCAGCCTGACTAACATGGTGAAACCCCGTCTCTACTAAAAATACAAAAATTAGCCAGGTGTGATGGTGGGCACCTATAATCCCAGCTACTCGGGAGGCTGAGGCAGGAGAATCGCTTGAACTCGGGAGGTGGAAGTTGCAGTGAGCTGAGATGATCATTCCACTGCACTCCAGCCTGGGCGACAAGAGCAAGACTCCGTCTCCAAAACAAAGAAGATTATTGTGAATTCTTTGTCTGTCATTTAATATCATTTAATAGATCTCTTTTTTTGGAGACCATTGTTGAGGCTTTGCTGGTGCTGTTTTTTTTTTTGTTTGTTTGTTTGTTTTTTTTGGAAGTGTCATAATTTCCCAGTTGTTTGCAATCCTTGTCTTCTGGTGCTGCTGTCTTTGCATTTGAAGAGACAGCTACCTTTTCTGGGTTTCTGGTGTGTTTGGCAGGGATAAACCTTCACTGTTTAGCTAGTGATTATGGATGGATCAAGGATAACAACACTGGGGAGCAGAACTTGTTTGGAATCTCTAAATGGCTGAGCTGTTGCTTTTAGTCTGAGTGGAGGTGGGGCAGCTGGCTGGGCTCCGCGATTATGCTGAGCTGCTGGATGAGCACTGCAATCACCTCTAATTTGGCCAGCCCACACGGTATATTCCATGGCCATATGGTACTGCTATTTGAGTTCATCAGTTGGACAGGGTTGCAGGAGGGGCCTGGAGGTTAGGTGCAGTTGCTGATTGGAATGGACAGGACCAGTTGTTATGCAAAGCAGAAATGTACAATGGAGGTTTACCTCTCTGCCTTCACAGGGTTTTGGGGTGAGCTTTGAGGCTGAATTGAGTGCTATTTAAATTCTCGGGGAGGGGTACAAATCTAACCCCTGATTTTTGCCAAGTGCTGTTAACCTCCCAGGAGTTGTGGAACTAGCCCCTGCTCTTTGCTGAAATTCACTGTAGTAGTTGTCTCCATTCCTGGGTGGGGTCCCAAGGTACAATCAAAGGCTGGTCCTACAGGTTGGCCATCTAAGGATTCCAGGCAGGTAAAACTTTTTATCAGTTTTGCGAGTGACCAGCTGAGTTTCATGAGCTCTGATACCATTGGCAGGTATGCAGAGCTACCACCAAGATGTGTGCTGGGTGCTGTGGGCTCCACTTTCTTTGTTTCTACCTGAACCTGGGTAGTCTAGCCACCCTGGAAAGTGTTTTAAAATGCTAGGGAATCTAAATGTCAATCTCTGCTTCCATTTTTTCTCTGTAGAAAGCATGATCCCTGGGGGATCCTTTCTATGTAGTGCTATGCTGACTTGGGGTTGGGGAGGGGCAGCACAGTCAAAGACCATTTCTCTTACCATTCCCATGTGGGTTTTATTACATTTTATGAGCCACCTAGGTGACTCAGGCTTATTTCCAGTTTGGGAGGCTTTCACCAAGGCATTTTTGTCTGTGGATAGTTGCTAGTTAAACTTTTTGTGGCAGGTAGTGCAACTGAACTCAGGTTTAGCTGCTCACTGCTCAAAAGCCAAAACTTATTTGGGTGAGGACACAAAGCCAAATCACATCAGGTTATAAAACCTGAAACTAACCCAATAGTCCCATAGACAGCTGTCTTTGGATAAACATAGAAATTGATCCTCTGGTTTTAATCCATTTCCCCATTAGAAAAAAAAAAGAGTGCAGCTCACTGTCAGTGCAGTATTCTCCAGGCAAACTTAAGGTTTGAAACTTCACATTTGTTTTATCTGAGTTCCTTCCTCAGGAAAAGATTCCCAGGCCTTTCAAAAAGTATCAGCGAACTGAAACTCACCCGATCAAGGCATGCAAATAATGAAATGCCAGGCCCCTCATTCATCATGATTGCCTTCTTACTCCTGAGATCCTGTTTTATATATAGTTAAATTTCTTCCTTGCTATATAAACCCTAATTTCAGTCAATCAGGGAGATGGATTTGAGACTGAGCTCTCATCTTCTCTACCGGAACACCCGCTTAAAGCCTTCTTCCTTGGCACTTGGCAATACTCATTGTGCCAGTCATTAGCTTTCTATACAGTGAGCAGCAGAACCTAGATGAACCCCAGGACCTAGATGAACCCCTGGTGTTTTGGTAACAAGACCATCCTTGCAGCTGGGATTTTAGGATCCTAGCTGGGATTTCTGGGAACTCAGCAGCTGCTGAGAATGCTTTTGTCTCAGGGAATCTCTCTTCTTTCCCCTTCATGGCATCAGCTGATTGCAATGCTTAGTCAGTGCAAGGTAAAGCAGTATCTGGGAGTTGATGGATCCAAGATTGAGTAAGTGAAACTGATGTGCACACCAGGAATCTTCAGCCTCTGCCTTTTGGGCTTGTGCCATTTGGACCTAGCATGAGTCATTTGTGGTACTGTTTGGTGTCAGATAAGATTTTTGAAGACATCTCTTCAGTCTCCCTTTTTTGGGAATTAGCTTGGGAATGCTCTGTTTTAGGTTTTGTATGTTTTTTGGTTTTTAATTGTTTAAAAGGTTGTTTAAAAGGTGAAACATGAAAGTTCAAAGACATGCCAGATTTTCTGGGACTCCAGCTGGTCACATATTATCCCCATTTTTGTGCACATTTTAAACTGATGGGCAAATTACAGCAAGAAAAATTCAGGGCTCAAATGGTTAACCAGCAACTATAGAGTTAAGTAGAGGCTTCTAAAGCTCCCTAATTCTCTCTTTTCTGTCTACTTTGAATCTGCTGCTATTGAGCTACTAATATTGAGATAAAACTCACTTAATTCAAAGTTACTTGGGATATTTTGTTTTTCTTATACAGTTCAGCCAGTTCTAGTTAAAATGTAAACATTGAAAACTCTTGAAACTTAAAAAAAAGGGTAAAAGAGTTTTCAAAAATTAAACTGGTATCTAAAGTGCTTTACCAAAAATTTTGGTCAACAGCTTTCATGCAATTACCTATTGAGACAAAGTTTAGCCATGTAGACAGGTTCCAATTTTTTTTTTTTTTTTTTGAGATGGAGTCTCATTCTGCTGCCCAGGCTGGAGTACAGTGGAGCGATCTCGGCTCACTGCCAGCTCCGCCTCCGGAGTTCACGCCATTCTCCTGCCTTAGCCTCCCGAGTAGCTGGGACTTACAGGCACCCGCCACCACTCCCGGCTAATTTTTTTTTGTATTTTTAGTAGAGACAGGGTTTCACCGTGCTAGCCAGGATGGTCTCAGTCTCCGGACCTTGTGATCTACCTGCCTTGGCCTCCCAAAGTGCTGGGATTACAGGCATGAGCCACCGTGCCCGGCCCCAGTTTTGTTAATGAAAAAATTTTGGATACAGCTATCTTTTATAGGCCAGTGAGTTTGTGATATACTCTGATGGCTAGAGCTCTGAGGTAAAAGCTGTTGGATCTTGGTTTGTATGTGTGTATACATATTTATATGTGCTTATGTATGTGTATATATGTGTTGTGTCTAACATGTACCAAACTGGATTATAAATAAATGAGTATTCGTAAATTAAGTCAGTCGAAATGCTTTTCAAGTTCAGGTACATTTAGTAATTTTTGGTACATAAAAAATGGTTTTGAAATCATTAATGAAATAAAAATAGATATATCTTCCAAATTGTTGGCATTCATTTTTGTCTAGATATACCAATTGTGAGAAACACATATTCACCTGGCCAAACCCTTGGAGACATGAAGAACAGCAGAAGCGAGACTTTTAATGGCAGTCTTGCAAGACTGGCCGTCTGGTAGGCAGGCACACCTGGGGCAGTTACAGCAGGTAATTTATCCCCTAGCATGTAATAAGTCCCTCCCCCAGTTCCTCACTAGTCAAGTGCTATGGGGTTACAATCTTCCTGGATGTTGCCTAAGTTTCATTATCCCTCTTATAAGGTTTTACCCCAGTCCCCTTCCCCACTTAAGTTTTGATTTCCCAGTAACAAAACTTTCTTCCCTTTTATGGGCTGACCTCTCCTCTACATTCTGTTTGCTTACTGACCTTCTAGGTGCGTGAGCTGTGTGGTTTGTTACATCCACAGGCTGGCTGAACGTACTTAGATTTATCATGCCTTAAAAATAGACTGTTTAAAGTGTTTTCTCACACCAACTATTTTATATCTACCTTTGCTAAATATTTCAGGTTCAATAAAAACAGCTCAGGCTTCTGAATTATTGGCAAAATGCCCTTGTGTTTAAGGTTCTTAGGTGAACACCTGATGTTCACAGGCTTTATAAATGATTAACAGAGAAATAACTTTAAATGACAACTAGTTTTGTCTAGTATCTTCATTTTTCAGAAGTAATCTAGATAAACTATTAAAAATAAAAAAATTAAGTGCATAAACATAGGATAAATGCTTCCAGGTAAACTTTTTATGTAATTTTAAAATCTTAAAATTATTTTGGATGCTTATTGAATATTTGGGTCATTTCTAACTAAGAAAGGGTTACAATATGGGAAATATATTTCTAAAACTGTGGAGTGGTTTCATCTGTAAAATGTTCACATCTGATAGACAGTTCAGGATTTCTTGCTTCCTAGGTTTTCACTAAAATTTAAGGTTACTAAGAATAAGAATTCTAGTTAATATATAATTCTTATATAATTCTGTAAGTTGTGTTCTTGAGAAAAAATAATTTTATATAATTTAGAAGTTATTCAAAAGTTAAAAAAGGTAAAAAGAAAATAGGAATTAAAAGAGATGTGAGAAAAGTTATGAATATAAAAATATTTTTGGTAAGTAAGATTGTTTAAAAATAATAATTTTATCTAAAAAAGATCTTGTGTGGTAAATTTTTGTCTTAAAGTAAAATAACCGGTTATTTTTAAAAAGAAGTGTAATAATAAGACAAGTAAGAAAGTAAAAAATGTTATAAATGGGCTGTGTAAGTGGTTATAAGGTACAAGAAACAGAATTTATAAGAGGAATGTTGTAAGTAATTAATTAAGTTGTTTATAATTAAAAAGGAAACTACTATAATCCTCTTTCTAAAAGTTAGCCCCTTGCATTAAAACAAGGGTTACTTAAGGTATTACTTGGCTTTTAGGGAAATTACAAGAGGTTTTGATTTTTAATTATATAACCAATTTCTTTTAAAAATTCTTAGATTCATATCTCAGAGGTTCAACATTGGTTGTGTCTTGTTGCTTTCAGCTTTTCCTCCCCTTGAGAAGGCTTGAGATGACAACTCTCTCCTTCAGTTTTTTCATCACTCCTGAAATTTTTTCCCTCTAGTTCCAACTGTTGTTGTGGCCTACCACTAAAATGTTTTATCTTAAAGATCTAAAAAAGCAATGTTTACCTCCAGTATAAGTTTATCTGCACTCTTGATTTTTCTTGATAAGTCTAAATTTTTCAATGTAATCAGGAAGTTCTCATGCTATTACTAAGAGTCATGTATTCCCCTGCTATACTCATAACCTTGAACAGACTCTTCCTGTGTCTGATTAAATTCATGTACTCTTTTCAACAGGTTTGACTTTTGGGTTGTCTAAATGGGCTTCCCATAAGGAAAAGCAATTACACTGCAGAAAGTTTTCTTTGCCTTTTTGGTAATTGGCTTAAAAAACGAAGATTTTACATTTTATTAATAGCAAAATAATTTCTATATTATATTCGTAGGTTTTTGATTCTTTAGGAAAACTAAAATTTAAAAGGGTTAAGGTATTTATATTCATATAACTTTGCATATTGCTTTTAAAGTCTTTTAATTATCAATCTTGGTTAAATGAACAAATAGTTTTTGTTTTGGTGAAATGTTTTGAGGCTTTAACATCTTTAATAAATATTCTTGAAATCAAAATCCTAAGTCTCTGACCTAAACTTATTGCTGGGGACTTAACAAAGCTATAAAAATGAATGACTTCAAGGTTGTAGAATCTTTTTGTAACTCTTAAATCAGGTCATAAACTCCAATATACCACCTCAAGCTCCTTGAAAAGGTCCTAAGTGCTATTAACTAATACTTGTGCCGTTAAGTTACAAGGTTTTGACTCCTGGATATACATATCCATGAACTGCTGCTAAATCTTAAACGTTGATGCCAGTATCTGACACCAAACTTAAGTTAACCAAAGGCTGGACTTTAGACCTGGAGAAGGTGACAATCAAAATATTTAACTGCTTTCATGAAACATGTGGACAGGCCCTAATACAAAGACACTAAGACTCCTTTAATAATTTTGCTTCTAGATCCTTGATGCTAAATGTATTAGTCCGTTCGCATGCTGCTACTAAAGACATACTTGAAACTAGGTAATTTGTAAAGGAAAGAGGTTTAATTGACTCACAGTTCAGCATGGCTGGAGAGTCCTCAGGAAACACAATCATGGCAGAAGGGGGAGCAAAGACGTTCTTCTTCACATGGTGGAAGGAAGGAGAAGTGCAATGCAAAGGGGGAAAAGCCCCTCATAAAACTATCAGATCATGTGAGAACTCACTATTATGAGAACAGCATGAGGGTAAAAACCCCCATGATTAAATTACCTCCCACCACGTCCCTCCCATGACACATGGGGATTATGGGAACTACAATTTAAGATGAGATTTGGGTGGGGACACACCCAATCTATATCACTAAATAATTTGAAGGTTTAACTATGTGTGAGCTTTCTTTTCTGTCATTATCAAGACTTGAAAAAGGCTTATGACCTTTTTGTTTAAAACATTGCTAATCCTTAATATTTGGTTTTCCAAAGTCAAGAAAACTTTTTTTTTCCTTTTGAGCTATTTACAGCTATACAGAAATTGGGTACTACAACAACAAAAAATATCTCTCTGCCTAATATCTCCAAAATTTGAAAATTGTGCAATCCTACTGAGTCAATATGTTTTGGCTTGCCTATGCACTGCTACTAAAGCTATATAATGTCAAGTACCTTCCCTCTAAGCCCAAGGACTATTGTAGAAGAGGTGGATGCATGAGATTATAAAAGTGAATTTTGTGGGATAAAATTTGTTCAGACGTTCCAAATCAAAGATGGGTATACAGATGCTTACACAGCAGCTCAATATGTAGAACTTACAAATTATTCAATTTTGTAACCTTGCATTTTTGCTTTTAGTTTTTAACTCTTATGTTGCCTAAAAGGTTTTAAGAGTTAATGAGTGCCTGCCCACCTCCATTCCTGCCTGGTCTGGAATGATTAATTGGCTATAAGTCTTCTGGCTCTAAGTCCTTTGGCCATAGGAGTCCCACTGAGGGACATGATGGACCAGGACAGGTAGCTGCACCACTCTGGCAATGATATGGGACAAAATAAAACCTTGGCCATTGATGTTGTCTCTGGCATATCTTGCCCAAAGAAGGAGGAATATAAACAACAACAACAACAAAAATCCTAAGTCCTCCACTGACTGAACAGACCAAGGAGCCAAGAGGACACCCTCCACCCCTGGCTCCAAAAAAAAAATTAAAAACCCAGTTCCCAGCCATGATGGTATAAAAGGTCAGTCATGTCTCATTATACTTCCTCCCTTTTATGGTTTAGACACAACAGCTGAGCAGCATTAATGTTAAAATACAGATCATAAGACTGACAAAACATTCTTTGTGGCAATAAGATACCAAATTATAAATAGAACCTAAGTCCATGTCAGGCAAGGGCCAAGTCATGCACCTCTACACTTAAAGAATAAACTACGTTCTAACTGCCACATGGTTTTTGTTTTTCTCCAGCAGCTAAACAAGCACTGACCTTGAGATAAACAATATTAAAATGATTTACGGTTCCACCAGATGCTAACAGATCTCCCATGCTCCCTGCCCATGTTCCACTAACCATAACTATAACTTTGAATGGACAAGGGGCTGATTTCAGTAACTTTCCCAAGATAAGAATACCACTGACCATGGACTGGTTCTGACTAGTTTACAGAGATTGTGTATTTGTGTGCCTTTGTGTCCAGAAAAAACCTTTTGATGTATAGGACCTAGTTGTAATACTTTAAATTTTAGGTCTCCACTCCAAGATGAACATAATTCATATGTTATATATGTTTGTTCAATATGCATGTGTCAGAATCACCTTTATAAATATTCATAACTTCTCCTATAACCTGTTGAATATGTATGTTTAACCAACCTGTCATTATATCCATACAGGAGCCCAGGTACAATTAACAGTGGGAAGCAAATTTACTGACTTTCATATTGATATGGGGACCATATATTCTCTAGTTAACTCCTGTCTATCCTCTGTTTCAAAGACTAGTATTTCAAAATACTAGACCACTGCTAGTTTTTCAAATTACTAGACCACTGCTAGTATTTCAAAATACTAGACCACTGCTAGTATTTTGGTATTTTCTATCAAATGGTTACAGAAATGTCACCATTTGATTACAGAAATGTCAGGAGAAATTGTGACTTTCCCCTTCCTACAACCTTTTGATTGTCATCTTGGAGACCACAATATAAGGGAAAAAGTAAAAGATTAAACATATGCTACAAAAAAAATGCATTGTCAAAATATGTCCAAAAACCCATTTGACTTGAGAGAAGGTGTTGTCAGTTGCCCTGTTATAAATGTAAATGGCTTCCTGAAACAGGCACAAATTGAGTCCTTTTAACATATTTTATAGTAGGCCATTTCAAATTTCTGCCATGGTGGGAAATCCAACTGATACAAAAAAAAAAAAAAAAAAAAAAAGCCAAATTTGTTAAGACTCCAGGCACGATACTAACTCCTGTTTATAAATTTACTTCTAATGGGAACACTCACCACAGAAATGGCCCTATATACTTTCCAACTTTGGACTGGATCCTCCTAAGGACCCAAAAATAAAACAACAAACAAACAAACAAAACAAAGACCTGAACATAGCATGCTGCCAGGTCAAACAGTTTCAATCCAAAGTCCCCGATCAACACCCCCATTCAGCAGGAAGTAACTAGACTAGAGTAGATGCCCCTTTTCCATAGAAATGGAATAAAAAATTGACAGTGGAGAATTTGTAACTGAGGCAGTCACTCCCTTCTTAAAAGTAAATAGTCATTCTTTCACAATGCTTTACTGTGTACTTGCTTAAGAACTCCAAGAACTAACCTTGAGATAAAATCAAGGCTGTGAAATACCCACCCCTGGAAAAAAGCTGAGCATTCAATGTTCAATCCTGCTGCAATCTAGCTGATGCCAGCCAGACTACCAAATGGCCCGTTACTCAAGATAATCATTGGAACAGGACATGCTCATCTGCACTTAGCTAACTTCTGCACAGTTTCCCAAGCCCCTTCCTTTTAAAACTCCTTTGGCCAGCCAGAAAAAGGGGAGATGGTCTTTACAATGCAAGTTCACCATCTCCTTAAGTTGTTAGCTCCAGAATAAACCTGCTTTTCCTCACACCAACCCTTGTTTCTGGAGTTTTGGCTTCTGAATGAAGAGCAGCTGAACCCGAGTTTGGTTATAGTAGTGCAGTCTACGACCTCCTATTCTTCCATCCTGCTGACACCACTTCACGTTATTTCCTGAAATTTGTATTCTTAAAAGTGATATAGACAAGGTTTAGTCAGATGTGAGAAGGCCCTTATTTCTTTTGGACCATGGATTTTTAGGAGACTTAGAAAGTGTGCAAAACCATGAAGTGCAAATGCATAGCAAAAGGCAGCGGAAATTTGTACTTTGGTCTTCATCTAAGTATTTCCGTAGACAAGCATCATAAACCATGGGCTATTGTAAACATTCTAAATCAGCGACAGTTTACTCCATGGCACTTATGTGAAAAATAAAATGATTAAATAGATTGCTTCCTAATACTTGAATTAAGTTTCAGGTTTTGATTTTTTTTTTTTTTTTTTTTTTTCAGACAGAGTCTTACTCTGTCACCCAGGCTGGAGTGCAGTGGCGCTATTTCGGCTCACTGCAACCTCCGCCTCCAGGTTCAAGCAATTCCCCCACCTCAGCCTCCCAAATAACTGGAATTACAGACGCACGCCACCACGCCTGGCTAATTTTTTGTATTTTTAGTACAGACAGGATCTCACCATGTTGGCCAGGCTGGTCTCGAACTGCTGACCTCAAGTGATCCGCCCACCTTGGCCTCCCAAGTGCTGAGATTACAGGCGTGAGCCACCGCGCCTAGCCACATGTTTTGATTTTATATTTATTTTCAATTTGTCATATCATTCTGCCTGCATAAAATTTTCCCTGCTTTGTTAGATGTCTTATTTTCCTTCGGATACTTTCTGTTATCAGGTATACTGTCTTGAATTTGGTCGGGGCCCAATTGATGCTTTTGTTTATTAACTGGATCCCCAAAGAGCCAGAAATCAAGATGTCTGATATTTTAATGCTTTTTTCAGTTTATATAAATATTTCTTTTGTTTGTTTTTCTTTGTTAGGATTGTCTTTTTGTTTTGTCTTTCCTTTTTAAAATTCTGCTGCTTTTTTCTTTCCTTTCTTTTATAGGTTTCTAAAGAAAACATAAATTGGCAGTCTGCATATCTCATTTAAGCCACTTTATTTTTCAATTAGTATTTGAAATTTTTATATCCTTTTGGGTAAGAAACATGGCTTTTAACCAAAATATTTTGCTAGGAATGTGTATGTGTGTGTGTGTGTGTTAATTGAACAAGAAAAGAGAATAATAACATGTGCAGAAGCCTTCAGAGAAGAATCCCATGGCTCAGAAATTATTCTTGCTTGTAGTTTAATATTTCTATTAGAGATAGAAATGTACCTCTAAGATCATAATTTTTAAGCAAGTTAAGGAGTGATTATGATTAGAAGTGACTATTTAATCAGCCTCAAATGTGTTTTATTAATCTTGTGAAATTTAGTGTCATTGGTATTAAAATAATCAAATTAAAGTTTAGCCTAGAAAAATAAATTATTTCCCACTTGTTTTTACCAAAGCCTTTGTGGTGAAGAGAAAGAAACAAAAAAGAATGTTTCCTAATATATTGAAACTTTAATCCAAGATTATTAGAGACTTAAATTAATTTAAGGTTAAAGGCACTTAGAGGTCACGTGGTCTGGTTCCCAATTAGTCTAAGAACAGGTGTATGAAGGGTGGCTGCAACTAAGAACTACTAATCTACTAATTATTAGAACTTTCTACTGTATAGCAGGATGTGAAGTAATACTTAGTTTTGGCAATTTTCTTGTTAATTATCAAATTCATTTTTGCCTGGGGGACAAATAGTTTTTAAAAGATACTTACTTTGGAAAATTTGAGATTGTTCTTTAGCTCCTTAAATGGAATTCATATTTACAACACTGATGGCTATTTAAACAACAATTTAGACTTTTTGCTTTTGCATATTTACATTATTATATATACATGAAAATGTATATATGTATGCACACATATTCACACACATACAAAATATACACACACAATGTTTAGACAGATAATTATTCATGTTCCCCAAATATTTTTTTTCCAAAATTTTGATATGCTTATTCTTAAAAAAAGGATGTTGAAATTTCCACAAATAGTTGGCGTATTTGCCAGCTTCTCTTTGAATAACTTGCAGAATTCTTTCTCTATTTGCTTCAAAATGATGCTGTTTCATACCTTATAATTCTGTTCATCATATCTTCTTGAATTATTCATTTTGATTAATTTTTAATAATACTCTGTCCACTAAACATATTAATTTCGAATTTCTGCATTTGTTGGTAGTGATATCGCATTTGGTTTTTTCAAAATATCCTTGGTCAAGTATATCTGTCTCTCTCCCTTTATTTGTAGACTTTTCTATATTATTTGTATTTTTTGCAATCATTTCATGTATGTTCAGATTGTAAAATAGCCCTAAAGTCTCTGTATTTCAATAGGTATTAACCCACAGTCCTCATGATTACTGAATTCTACCATATTGACTTCCTTTATTGCATTCTTGATTTGGTTTTATTTTCATAAGCTTTGTTGAATTGATCCAGCTTTAAATTAGCATTATCTCCCTTTCCCTATCCTCTTTCTGAAATAAAATATTCTAGCTGCTATTATTACCTTATGTATAAAATTTATTTAGAAATTATGCATAATTTTAATTGATATTATCATAGACTCTATCTCAACTTGTTTTTTTTCTTTCTCTCTCTTTTTTTTTTTTTTTTTTTTTTTTGAGGCAGAGTTTCACTCTTGTTGCCCAGGCTGGAGTGCAGTGGTGCAATCTTGGCTCACTGCAACCTCCGCCTCCTGGGTTCAAGTGATTCTCTGCTTCAGCCTCCGAAGTAGCTGGGATTACAGGTGCCCACCACCACGCCCCGCTAATTTTTGTATTTTTAGTAGAGATGGGGTTTCACCACTTTGGCCAGGCTGCTCTCAAATTCCTGAGCTCAGGTGATCTGCCCTCCTTGGCCTCCCAAAGTACTGGGATTACAGGCATGAGCCACCACGTCCGGCCTCAGCTTGTTTTCTTATATTTTGGTTTATATTATATTAGCTTTGGTATAGTAAGCTACATTTTTTTCAGAAAGACTTTATCCCTAATAGACTTTGAGCTCTTGCATATCCAAAATAAATTTTATTTTGCCTTCATAACTGAATGCTCATTTGATTAGCTACAAAGTTCTCAATTTAACATCATTTTTCCCTCAGCACTTTGGAGGCTTTGCTTGATTGCCTTTAAATATTTTTCTGCTCAAGCTGAAGTTTGATGTCTCTTTTTTTTTTTTGGCATGTGACATACTTTGTTCTTTGAAAATATTAACAATTCTATCTTATCTATCTTATCTATGCAGTTCTTAAATGTCACTAACATATATCTGAGTTTGAATCTGTTTTTATTCACTTTGTTCAGTTCTCAGCTGTTCATTTCAAACTTTAGACTCATTTATTTGATTGTTTGATTCCACTTACTTGTCCCTGTTCTTTTGGTTGGAGCCTGTAATGCCTGCAAGAAGGCTATTATTATTCTGGATTATTATAGTTATAAAGATAAGAAAGAATAATATATTTTGGAACATATTCACGTTAAAAAACACACTCAATAGTCTTAATATATGTGAAAACATATATTATGTATGTGTACCTATGTTGAAAACAGAGTAGACACAGCTGAATGTAGTAAGCTAGAAGACTGAGAAAGAAAAATAACATCTAGAATAATAGCAGCCATCTTGCAGGGGTTCCAGGCTGTGTATGCATGTGTATGTGCATGTGTGTGTATATAGATATTTAAATTAAATATTAAATAAAATATATAGTATATATTTATATATATTTTATATATATACACATATAGCATATAATTTATACATATATATCTATATATAAATATATATACACAGGCACATGCACACACACATAATCCTACATATACTTTTATTCATTTATTTCTGTGATTTCTGGGAAATTTTTCTTTCTCAGTCTTCTAGCTTACTATCTTCAGTTGTGTCTATTCTGTTTTCAACAAAGGTACATACACATAATAATATATGTTTTAACATATCTTAAGAATATTGAGGTTTTAAACTTGTATATTTTTCAAAATATATTATCCTTTCTTATCTTTACAACTGTAATTATTATATTAAATTCATTTATCCCTAATTAACTCTGTTTTCTCATGATTTAGTTTTGTTAATTTTGTTGCCTCCATTTTGAGGTCTGAATTTAACATCTGTTGACTCTCAACTGTCTGTTTATATTGCTTGTAGTGGTGTTAGAAAGTGTATTTTCTCAGAGCAAATAAGAATTCTTCTTGCCTTGTTGGGGACAAGCAATCTTAATTTTAGGAGACTTGCCTTGGGCTTTTCAACCCACAAAAATCTGTGGCTTTGGAGTATGGGGCTGTATGGAATATGAGGAGCTTATGATAAGGGGGTATTAGCTCCACCGCTGTCTAGGGCAGTCCCTGTACCAACTCTGAATATCTCGTGGATGCAGTCTTTCTACACTTGATCTGAGCCAAAAGGCCGAGAAGCTATAGGATGGAATTTTTCTATGCACAGAGTTGAAAGCACAGCTTTCTCCTGGATGTAGTTGCAAAAACTAATATTTTCTTTTCTTCATCTTCTTCTTTACTCTTTGCTGAAACATTGAATTGACAAGTCTCTAATCTGCTTCTTTTCTGTTTGAGTATCCAGGATAACCACTGTGACTGGGCACATAATCCAATTCTTTAGGAATTCATGTTTGAGGTTTAGCGAAGGACAAAATTTTTATGATGCCAATCATTTAGTATAGATGGATGGTGGGAAAGATCTCCTGAAACAATTATTCTGGGGGCAACCCTTGTATTACAGAAATCACTTCTCCATACTTTAATGTTTTTTGTTTTTGAGACACAGTCTCGCTCTGTCGCCCAGGCTGGAGTGCAGTGGCACCATCTCAGTTCACTCCAACCTCCGCCCCCCCGGTTCAAGTGATTCTTCTGCCTCAGCCTTCCGAGTAGCTGGGACTATAGGAAAGTGCCACCACACCCAGCTAATTGTTTTGTATTTTTAGTAGAGACAGGGTTTCACCATATTGGCCAGGCTGGTCTTGAACTCCTGACCTCGTGATCCGTCCTCCTCGGCCTCCCAAAGTGCTGGGATTACAGGTGTGAGCTACCGCACATGGCCCTTCACTCTGTTTTGTTGAATTTTTTTCCATCTAATCTTTATGGTGAGAATGCCTTTTTTTTTTTTTTTTTTTTTTTGGCCTTTTTCCTTTGTCTGTTTTGGGCTGAAGTTTTTCTCTTTTCTGGTCTTTGTGTGAGTGCAATTCTACATTCTGTCCTAAAGATTATAATTCCCAGTTGGTTGGATTCAAATTTCCCCAAAGCAGTAGTTCCTTATACAGCACTTTGGCCTGTCATCTCTAGACCTGACTTCAAAAGATAGGTGCTTTTGTTTTTGAAGATCCCCAAGCATTAGAAATTACCATAAAAAGAATAGTGATTCTAGGATACTAAAAGACTAGGACAGAGTTCCACTGATAACTTTCATTTTTATCTCTCCACCTTTTCATTTAGAAGTATTCTCTTTGATCCTTAACAAGTATAGATGCTTTGAAGGGTCTTGCCTTTTCTACATAGATCAGAGGAAAGCACTTCAACTCTAGAGAAGTTGCAATGAAAGGTTAGCCTTTCTTTCTTTACTTTTTAATGTTATATTTAGAAGAGGCCACCTTTTGTGAGAAAATGTGCAATGAAAAATAAAACACTACTCCCTTCTAAGCTCATACATATTTGAAACCAGATGGCTGCCCAAATTCATAATTTCTAGCAATCTGTTTACATAAGAATTTATACGATTTGGAGGTTAATCCCAGACATTGCCTCTCTTAAGGAAATGAGAAGACCAACGTCTAAATAACTTATTCTTTGAAAATATTAATAAAACAAAAGTTAAAGTCTATGATACAGACATACCTTGTTTTATTGTGCATCATAGATATGTTTTTTTTTTTAAATGCCAATTGGAGGTTTGTGGCAACCTTGCATTAAGTGAGTCGATCAACACCATTTTTTCCAATAGCATGTGCTCATTCTGAGCCTTAAATTTTGAGACCTTATATTCTCTGTTAGCCAGAAAATTAAGAAGGACCCTACTGTCCTCCTGAGAGATTTCCTCAGTTGGGGCACAAGGGAAACTGTCATCTACGTATTATAAAACTTTAACCTGATGATAAACGAACTCAGAGAGATCTTTTGACAACCCCTGCCCAAACAGGTGGGGGCTGTGTGAGGTAACACTATCCAGGTTAGCTGGGTGGTCTTGTTGGAGGGATCTTCAAATGCAAACAAATACTAGGAGTCAGGGTGCAATGGTATGTACAAAAAGGCAACCTTTAGGTCCAGGACTGTGAACCATTTAGTCCCCCAGATATTTGAGGCATAGGGATTGGGAACCACTGGATCAACTGGAACCACAGCCTCATTAATGAGGCAGAGGACCTGGACCAGTCTCCATTCCCTGTTGCTTTTGTAACCCCAATATAGGGGTATTACAAGGGCTGCTGCAGGGTTTGAGGAGGCCCTGCATCTTCAAGTTATCAATGATGGCTTCTATCCCTTTCCTAACTTCTGGTTGTAGTGGATATTGTCTCTGGTTAGGGAAGGAGGTAGGATACTTAAGGTGGATCTGGACCAGTGTGGTGGTTGTGGCTCAGCCAATTTTCCCTTTAGTTGCCCAAACCTCTGGGTTAATATCAGTCTCCACTAGAAAGATGCAAACAGTCTGTCCTGGAACCATCAGGAAGGTGGTTCCCATACCAGCCACAATATCCCTGTCTGGCTGACGAGTTGGGCTTTCAGGCATGATTAAAAAGGTGGCAGTAAACAAGACATCTCCCCAGTTACAACTAACGGTTTGGAAAAATATCGGTTTAAAGACTTTCTGTAGACACCCCTCGTGGTCATGCCAAGAGAAGAGGGGGGATGGATTTCAGCGGAGAACTGAAAGGCCCTCTCTGGTGTCCAGGAGGAGGTCCACCTTCCTCCCTTCAAGTTCCTGAATCACCCAGGGCTCCTGGAGGGTAATGGCGGTCTGAACCATGGGAGCTGTTGAGAGGGACCCCATGACCCATCAGTCCTGCTGGACCATTTGGAAGACTGGCTCTGGACCCAGTGATCTGCATTTCCAGGGAGAGTCCACCCTCCAGTGGTCCACATCATAAATTGGGCGTGGTCGAGGTGGCTTCCTCATGTTGCTTGGGCAGTCCTTCCTAACGTGCCCTGGCTTGCCATATATGTAGCAGTTAACAGGTGCATCGCAGGGATTCTGGGGTTTGTGAGCCTGCAAGGTGGCCATTAGACCCTCTGCCTTTTTGTGGTGTCTCCTCTCTCAGGATTCTTCCCAGTCCCTATTGTAAAAGACCAAGGTGGCCACTTTGAACAGGTTCTCTAAGGTACTATCTGGCCCCATACCTGTTTCTACAGCTTCCTACTGATATCGGGGGCTGCCTGAGTAATAAATGCATCCTTTAGGATTAGTTGTCTCTTGACTGAATCAAGAGATAAAGAGGTTTGTTGTCCTAATGCTCCTCTTAGCCTTTCCAGGAAGGCCGTGGAATTTTAATCTAATCCATGGTCTATCAAAGACAGTTTGGAGTAACTGGGAGGCTTAGTTCTAGTGCTTCAAAAGCCCTCCAATATGTACACCCAAAAGTGCTTCATTTTTCATTCTCTCATTTTATCATTGGGGTCTCATTTAGGGTCCTCCAGTGATACTTCTATTCTTCCAATTGGATGAGGCTCATCCTCTTCCCTGGCACTATATAAGATACTAAGCTTATCCCCAAAATTCTCTGCCACTTGCAGGGCCACCTGCTTTTCAGCAGTAGTCAGGGTTTGATTCAAAAGTAACATAACATCCTTCCAGGAGAGTTCAAATACTTGGGTTAAATTCTGGAAAGCCACTGTATACCTGTCAGAGTCGTCTGCAAACTTGCAAAAGATTCCCCTTGATTTGCCTTAAGTCCTATAGAGAAAACGGAACCTGAATCCTAATGGGGCCAGATTCACCTGGCATCTGTTGTAGGGGCAGGAGTGAGACTGGGACCTGCCTAAAATGAAGATTTCTAGGATGGGGCAAGCTTGAGAAAGAATCTGGATATGGAGTATGGGGTGGACCAGAAGGGGCAGGACTGGAGGGGTTGACTCCCCTACTGAAGGTACCTCTAGGGTTTGCTTCCCTAGTCCCTTGGGATTGCTCTTTGCAGCCTCTCCTGAGATGGCTGCTAGGACTGAATCAATTCAATAACATCGGCAAAGGTCTGGATTACCCTGCAAGGCAAAGAAAGTTAGCAAGTATGGAACCTTGGACCATTTGCCCTCATGTTTACAGAAAAGGTCCAGCTGCAGGATGGTATTAAAATTAATGCTTCCTTCCAGAGGCCAAGCTTCTCCTCCCTGCAGAACAAATCCAGCCATGCCTTTGAGCAAAGGAATATGATGCACTTTTTCTCCAGAGTCTGAGGGTCAGAGAAATTCCAGTGATTCAGGATGCATTCAGGAGGAGTAAAGGCTGAAAATGATTGGTTGCCCACCTGGAAGAGAGGGGAAAAGGCATCCCTTAGTTCCTCTCTCTTCCAGTGAAAACCCAGGGTTTGTGAGAAGAGAAAAAAAGGTCCCCTATTTTCTTTCCTTTCCTTCCCAAGTCCTGGCATCCACGAAAGGCTCCACCCATGTAGCAGGGAGGCCTAGTGGGTAGGGATATTCTCACTTACCTATGCTGCCCTATCCTCACGCTGTTGGTAACCTGTGGGTTCCCTAGTCCTTGTCTATGCCATGGATGTGAGCGAGTTCTCCACCCATGAAGTGGGAAGACCTAATTGGCAGGGATAGTCATATTCACCTGCATTGTGCCTTGGTCTTCCACTGTAACTACCTTTGGGTGCCTCAGATCTAGTTTTCCTTTTTAGGGCTTCAAACCAAAGCTTGGAATCAAATTTAGGACAAAAAGGTGCCTCAGGAGGGTGTATGGACCCATTAAATTAGTCCCATGTCACCCTCACAAAATTGCAGTCAGCAACCATCAGGGCAGCTTCTCCACTGCTTCCCTATCATAAGCAGAATGCTAACGTGAAGCTGTGGAACCAGGTTCTCCTCAAATAAGGGAGAAAGAGGGAGTCTCAGGAATTGGGGACCTGGCCTAATAAGATGCCTCCCGAAAGGAAAAAAAAAATCAATCTTTGCATGGAAAAAATCCCTGTATTTTCAGGATTATGTTGGCTCCTGCCATGGTGGAAAACAAAAATAAAAACAAAAAAAACTTAAATTCAGGGGACAGAGGGGTGCCTGGGGGAAGTAGCCTCTTGCCCCATGCTAATAAATTTCTTCAAGAGAGGAAAGAAAGCTTTCAATCATTAGATCCTTCTTGCTTCTAAGAATAGATAGAAACCACACTGTTCTGGATTACACTCCTGATGACTATACTATCTCTCTGGTTTGCAACAACACCCTTAACATTGTATATTAAAAAAAGATAGGAGCCATGACAGCCACGAAAGATAATGTGACAGGAAAGAATGCAACTCCTAGCGCTCACACCCTACTGGGCTGTTGGAGACTGCAGCTGGTCTTGGGGCCTTCAGGCAACACCAACGTGTGGCCTCAGCTAGATGCCATCAGTTGCCCCAGGACCTTACTCCAATCTGACGCTATGGCTAGACATCCGTGAATGGAAACTGGATTGGAAAAAAGCCAACATTCCCAACACCTGAGAGTGATGGGGGATTAACAGTGTCCTCCTGGGCAAGCCTGTCCTCCCTGTCTTCAGTCCAGCAGCCACGCTAGTCAGTGTTATCTGGCCAACAGAGGCCGATGTTTTTCTTTCATTCTGGTTATTGTGGACTTTCGGGACTCTGAAAAGAAGGGCAGAAAGCAGCAAGTTCACTCTTATTCAGTCTTCTGCAGATCCCAGATGAGGCCCCAGAAATGTCACAGGATCCTTTAGGTGTCACTTTGCCAGCCAGAAACCTTTGTGACCGGTGGCACCTCTGCTTGAGTTTCATTCACACCCACTGGGCTCATTCCACCCACTTGGCTCAGCAGGCTGTGCTTGGCTCATGCTACTGACTTGGATCCTATGCCCACCGAGGGCAACCAGGCATGGAGTGATGAAGGGTGTGTGAGCAAGTGAGTGTGTTGTCCAGCCACTGTGCACAGCCAAGTGAGCTGGCTGCTGTGGTGGGGTGGACAGCTCCAGGTGCCATCACAGGTGCTGGCTCCATGCGAGGCTGTGGCTGAACCAGGCATACCATAAACAGCTTCCAATGCAGGTGCTGGAATGTGGATGAGGAACATGACATCACTTGTAAACTCAGAGATGTCAGCAACTGCAGAGCTCCAAGGGGTGGGGGGGGGGTGCATGCTACAACTCTCTCAATCCTGTTGCCAGCAGCTCAGCAAGTGGGGGTGGAGTGGCATGTTTCAGCTCATTCAGTCCTGCTGCCTTGCTCCGGCTTAGTTTCCAGGCTGGCCTGGCCCCACTGCCACTTCCCATCACATGGGGAAGCCACTCGATGCCAGCGGTGGGCAGGAGGGCTATAGTGTTACAGCTCTGGCTCAGGAAATCCTGAGAAGGGCTGCCACTCTTCACTCCTGCTGTCTGGAAAACAGGAGTGTGTCACAGTTCACAGCTTGGCAAGCCAGCCAAAAACATGTTACAGCCCTTTCCGTGCCTGCCACTCAGTGAGCCCTGACTTCTTGTCTCACATCCGGGAAGAATGAGGTTAAATGGACAACTGGAGAGTGAGCAAGATGGAGAAGAGTTTTATTAAGCAGCAAAACAGCTCTCAGTAGGGAGGAGACCCAAGTGGGTGGCTCCTACCTGCAGATGTGGAGTCCTGATGTGTAGCTGAGTCCCAGGTGTTTATGGACTCAGAATGAAGGAAGTGCATCCTGATTGATCAATGGGAGGGCCTGGAAAAAGCACCATTTAATTGGTGGAAAGGCAAAAATCTCACTCCAGGTGGTGGATTTCACCTGGAACTGAGAGCCTGGTTTTTGGGCTTCAGGTTCTTTGGTTTGAAGGTTCAGTTTCACCAGGGACCCACCCCAATCTACCTAGGAATTTGTCTGCCTCCTGCCCCTATCATATATGTATGTATACCCACATGCACATATGCACCCACATTTCACCACAGAACTAAATTAAAAGTTTATAACATATGGCGTTTGTAAATATAAAATAATTTAAACTGAAAAATGAAATCACCTTGATCAAAGTAATAATGGGTGAGAAATTACCTGAAATTATTTCATCAACTATTTTTAAATATTTGTAGTTATGAGGACAATATGGCCACAAGTACAGTAAATGATTAAAATAACTCTTAATATAAGACCAGGCTGTTTGAATGGCACAGCATATTTTTCTAAAAAGACTTAATTAAACCTGAATGAGTGCCATGTTCTTTAACCTAAACTAAAATTCATTTTTGGAATAATTATCAAGACATAACAGCTGGTATGAGAATCTGCTAAGCCAACAACCACATCTTAACATGGCCAATTACTTGTCTTTAGTGTCACTAAGGATAAGGTATTCAGTTTCCCCATTGACTAAAGAGGTGCCTTTAAAATTGTAAACATGTCTGAGGAACGTAATTTGAGGAACTGAAACTAAAGGAAATGGAAACCCTAACTCGACCAAATGAAGGGAATAACATTGTCTTAACAATTCCTTTGAGAAACAGTTGGCCTAAGCACTACAGAAACATATTCACAATTTCTTGAACTTCCTTGAAAACCTAATATATAAACTAATGATAAATATCAAATCTTCATTAGCTGATATCTAAATCAGTTAATTACCTACTATATATGAGTAAAAGTAATTGGTATTAATATATTATTGGAAAAGTATTTGTTGAGCCCATTACATGCTCAGTGCTGAGGGAGACAAAAACAGTACTGTGCACAGCACATACCATGGTTTCTGCCCTCAGTCAACTAGAAGTCAAATAAGAAAATAAAACATTTATAAAACAGAAAATGGTATTCTTATTTTAAAAAGGCAAACAACACTTACCAACAATTAGATTCAAAGTTGGCAATTAGGCTGTAAAACAGGCAACCTCACATAATCATTTAAAAAACATAGCAATATGTTAAAAGAGTTAGAAATAGCTCATTATTTTTGACCCAGTAATTCCACTTCTAGGAATTTATTTCAAGGAAATTATCAGATGTGGCTCAAAGATTTATGCTGTAAGAGGTTTCCTATAGTTTTAATAGTTTTATGTATAATAATTTAAAACTGAAGCATTCCAAATGTCAAAAAATAGATTGGTTAAATAAATACAGGGCAATATTAAGAATATGAACCTTCTCTCAGTAATCTGGAATAGCCTCCTTCCCTCCCTGCACCCCCTAACAAAGACTGCTACTAATTATACAATTATCTTAGAAAACAACTAAAGCTTCTATAGCATCCACTTCCACTACTGAATTCTTTAAATTTAGCATCAAAAACGCTTTACTCATATTTTGTACTTCGGATTTCTTTTACCAAAATTGATGCTAGTATCCCAGAAAAAAATCAGAAGAGATCTCCCTAATTTCTTCACATCGGCCATGGTAGTTATGGTATTTTGTTTGGGGTGAGGTCTTTATAGGTTACAGCAAGGTTTTTATGTTCCAAAACTTTAATATAATTGCCTACATATTTATCAAGCTACCTTTAATAAGCCATATCACTTGAATCTACTTATACGTTCTGAGTTTAATTTCTTGCGACACTACCAGTGCCATACTGGTATATTGGCAACAATTTATATAACATCTGGATGTCATAGCTTATGTGATATGTATGTAGCTATGCAAAATGTTAATTAGTCGACATATGCAGCTAGTTGAGTTTTCTATTGCAAGGCTTAGATAGGCCTAAATAAATCAGGTCTGGCCATGGTCTACCACAATTGAAACAGTAAAGGAATGAATAGGAAGGGCTGTGAGTGTACTCAACAGGCAGAAGGGATCTATATCACTAAATAAAGAGCCAAGAATCAAAAGTCATCTTTTCCTAGCTCCGAGAGGAAGATAGAGAGCTAATGTTTACCCATCTTTTAATGGAATATATTCATTAAAAGTAATGTGTTAAAAAACTAAAGTAAATTTTTTCTTGGGCACTATCCATATATAGAGATGTGTGTGTGTGTGTGTGTGTGTGTGTGTGTGTGTGTGTGTGTGTGGTATAAAGACAGACATAGAGATAGATATAAGAGAATGAGATTTGAATGAACTGTTACACAACCATTTTACTGTTAAAAGCTAGAAGGAAAGAAAGACCTCCACTTATGCACAAGAAACCAACATGGCTGGAAAAATTGATAAGAGAATTACACAGTGGAAACTGTGGCAAATGTTTGTTAGTAAAGCATGAGAAAATTTAAAGAATCAATGACTTGGTCTGTGAAAATTACAGTGTTTCAACACAGGTAAGTGTGATATCTGGCAAGTTATGTCTTCTGCAGCTTGCACCTGCCTGCCTGGCATGACTGTCACACTAGCAGTGGCTGATGCCACCAGACTACCAACTCTGCACTGTTATCAGCAGAAGCAGGTGGTCTGAGTGTACCTTTATTTCCTTAGAACTTCCAGAGATTTGGGCCTTGGCAGCCCTGTAAAAGAAAATTAAAGAGAATGCTCTCTTGTGCTTCATTTGGGGGCCTGATTGAACTTCCTCTGGAGTTTTTCTCTACTTCACAATAGAGGACAGCATTGTGGGAATGGTTGTGGTTATTGCAGTGGGCACAGTAGCAATCATTCAGGTATTGACTTAGGGAAGCTAACTTCACTAGAGATCATATGGCTACAAAGTGATATCACTAGCACGAATGCCAGTGGGGCTGGGGTTCCTATCTAAACTAGAAAAATCCAAAGTCTCTAAAAATAATTGTGTGAATACATGTATGTGTGTCTTGGCATTCTTGGAATATAAAAACTAGAGAGCACCGTAAAAAAGATGGGACAGCCTGCTGAAATCACAAATGAAAATCTGACATTTGTAATCTGGAATGATTGCCTTTATTATACTCTTAGGTATCCTATGCTGGCTCCATGCAAATTGTGTACATGACTATCTTTCCCATTAGACAGTGGTTCCTTGAGGGGGATTACTAAGTTTTATTCCTATTTGTACTTCTGGTATATGAACACATTATATTTATTCAATGCTTCTTTGTTCAAAGAATAGATTTTCAGTGAGGCCCAGAACTGAAGTGCTTTCAGTAGCCAGGTAGATAATATACATGTATGAAAAGTTCTGTTGTATGAACAACTGGAATGGAATGGTGAGAACTAGTGTCAACAAAAAGAGGGTATGCCATATCCATTATTATGTAATAAACCACTCCAAAATTTAGTAGAATAAATAATTACTTTAATAAATGATGATTCTGTGGATTGTTGGTTTGTTTTGGGCTCAGATGGGTGGTTCTTCCATTGGTATGCTCTGAGTTTATGTGTGCAGCTTCAGTTGCCTGGCAGGTGATTAAAGGCTGATTGTTTTGGGATGGCCTCACACACATGACCAATGTTTGTTCATGATGGATGTTTGCCACTTGAACAGCCAGACGTGTGTGAGGCCATCCTGAAACAATCAGCCTCAGTCACCTGCCAGAATAATGGTTCCCAGATACTCAGCTAATCTCAACTTCTTCAAATGACAGCTGGTTTCCAAAAGCATCAATAATGATCAAAGATGTGGCAAACATCTCCTTCACTTATTTTGCTAGCATTCCATTTGCTAAAGCAAGTAGACTCAAAATCTTATGGAAGAAACTGCAAATTTTGAGATAATTTTTTCATTCTCCCACAAAAGAAACTAAAATGTTTTTAATGTTTTAGAAATAAAAACACCCTTATATCCAAAAATAACAAAATCCCACAAGAGTGACCATATTCAGCTTCTGGCACTGGCTCAATACCTCTTCTCAAAGTGATGATAATTTTTTGAAGAACCATCCAAGTAAAAAATTTTTTCCTCAGTCCAACTTAAATTTATCTCTTGCTATACAGTGAATTGTGAATGCATCATTTTCCTGGCCTTTTAGTGTTTCAGTAATTAAGTCCCTTTAGTTGGCACTTAACATGCGTGTATCTTACTGTGAATTCTTTTTTATGGGGGATATTAGAAAAGTGTTCCCTTCGCAGTGTCATGTGCTCACTGGTTACAGAAAATGTGACTCCTGGACTTCTACCCACAGTTATTCTCCAATGTCTAATGTCTGCCTTGTAAAAATGCAAAACTAAAATTATTATAATTTATCTTAATTACTGTTAATAATGTACAGTTTTTCCATCCAGGAAAAACACTTTCTCAGTCACAAGCAGATGTAAACCTGGTAGAATGAATGACAGATCAAATAATTAGGTATCTTTCTGTATCTCTCTCTCTTTCTATCTCTTTCTATATATATGTAAATATATCTTAAATATTATTTATATTTATTAAATATTAACAAATATTAAATATTTGTATATAATGTTAATATATTATATATGTTCATATTTGCATTATACATACATATACATGTATAATAATCTGTTTGCAATTTCAAGGAATAATACCAAATATTTCTATATGATTTAACATGTTCTATCATTTCTCATTTTAATTGACTATTATAATAATCTCATTTTATACCACTGTTAGAAAACTCTCTTGTCATTTCAAAACTTGCATCAAAGAGACAGGGCTGCAAATGACAAAGAATAGATTCAATAATATATATTTTCTTTTACTTATTGAATACAGTTCTATATAGTATAGTATTTCCATGTAAGATTTAATTAAAATGGACACCATAGGGATGTTAAATAGATTATCAAAATGAAAGTATGACCAACTTTTCAAATTTTTGGCCCATGCAGTACAACATATGTTTCTTAACATTCAAGACATGTAGACCCCCTGGAGAAAACACCTGTGAATTTCCCACAATCTATAAATCCCAGTTTTTGAAACACTGCAGGATATCATTATCACAAGAAAAAAAACATGCAACAAATAAAAAGCCGTATTGCACAATGGAACATTAAATAATTGCTCTCTTTTTGAAAAGGACCCATGAAAAATAAGTTTAAAGAGCAATCCAAGGATCGAAAAAAGTAGCATTAATATCTTTAAGTCTCCAGGTAACTGAGGTAAGAGAGGCTACAAATTTTAGGAATATTTGATGCTGCCTTAAATAGAGTTCAGGGCTAATTCAACTAAACAGAAACAGTCCTTGTCTGTGCTATGTCCCTAAGGAAAGCTGCTTACTACACTGTAAAATGCTAAGGACCAAGATGGTAATTGTAGAGTCAGCTACATCCTCCTGGCATGGTTAATTTTGATGATACAATATATTTATTTCACACCAAAACCTAAGGTCAACTTTCTAACTCATTTTTTTTTTGTAAAAAAGTCAAAACATGAAGAAAATGTTCTTCTAAAGAATGATCTAAGTACTATTATGTTAAAAAAGCTTATGAAAGAGACCACTATAATTGTGATATAATGAAAACTGACTTTCATAGTGCTTCTGTCCTTGCACTAAATTTACATTTTCTTTTGTCATCATGGCTCTGTTTTTCTTTTTTTGCCATATACATGTTTATCCATGTATTAATATTTTATCTTTGTGTTTATCTGGATACCCTAAGCACAGAATTTTTAATATCATTGTGTTCAGTAATTCACAAATCATCTTTAAAAGGTAAGAGACTTTCTGACTCAAATACAAAGGTTTAATTAATAGAATGTGTGTGTGTTTGTGTTTGTGTTTGGTGGTGTGGTGTGCTTTCCCTGTACATAGGGAATACTGTACACGCTTCACAGTGAGAGAATTTTTAGAGATACTATTTAGTATGCTCCTTGGCAAACAAAGCCAATGCACGTTGTCTACAAAATCCTCATTACAAAATATCTCCTATAGTTACACTTTGGAAAAACAGGCATTTACAGACCTTTCTGGCTTTGATGTGGAAAAATAATACTTACATGCTGTGTGTTGCCCATAAAACTTCCCACATTACTCAACAGTTTCTGCTATATAATTGACCAAATCTTTCATTTTCAAATAGTATCCATCTGAGCTACCAGTGTAAATGTATTCACTCGCCAACCAGGAAGGCCTTGCTTAGATGTTGCTATTAAATAGTTTTAGATCCACTACATATTGATAACACACACACCAAAGATACATACAAACTCAATTTCTCAGAAAACTTTGAAAACTCCTTTTAGTTCCCTCCTTTACCTTTTAGTTCTCCCTACCTCCTTTTAGTTCCCGCCTTCTTTGGAAGAGATATTTGAGAAAGGGATGGGTGTCCTCATGGAAGCAGGCCATTAAAGGATACACTGCTAACTGGATAACAGGCAGACATTGAAAATGGCATGTGCAAGCTCAGACCAAGACAAAACTGAGGGTATCCAAGCTTACCTTGTAGCATAATGATAGGGTTTGCTGCTCTGAAATCCAGAAGAAGTGACTTTCCCTCAACAAAACACTAGCTGTTGAATCCCAAGCAATTTGTTTAAATTATGTTAAACATACATTCCCTCATCCATAATGGATGAACAATAACATAGTCCACCTAATTGTTCTTGGAAGGATTTAGTTCTGGTACACGGTAATTGTCCATAAGGGTAAGATAAGAGGATAAGAACAAAATAGTAAAATATAAGTATTCACAATCTGTCCCCTTCCCATACCTTCAAAGGTGAGACAGAGAGAGAGAGACACACACAGAGAGAGAGAGAAACAGAGAGAGAGAGAGAGAGAGAAAGAGTGAGAGAGATATTTTGATCCTTTTTTATGCTGATTAGGAAGAAAGGAGAGAAAGAACGGTACACAGCCAAGAAAAGGAAAGTTGATTTATGTAAGAAAAACACGGAGCTGTCCAAGAAAAAAACACAATAGGAACTATAGTGCAGGTGAGAGGAGCTGAGTGAAAGAAAGGTATAGACAGTGGATCTGTAATCTATTGTGGAAGTTTCTAGGAAGTTGTCTCATCTCAGGATGGGTTCTACAAAAAGCTGACCTTGAGAATGAAATTAGTTCACTATAGGTTTATTAAGGAGTGCTCTGGGGATCAATACCTATGGAAGGGAAAAAAAGGAAGCATGACTGGGCATAGGGAAAATCTGAGTTGCAAAAGAGTTGCAACAGAAGACTCAGCCAACCCTCTTGGGAATTCTGAAACTGGAATGAGCCATCTGAGGTGTCCTGAGTTGGGGTGATAAGGCCAGGCCTTTCTAGTACTAGCTGAGCAGTAACTGGATGCTGGCTACCCTGGGAAGGGAACATGACGTTAGACAGGATTCTTGCTTAAACCAAGGCCATCCCAGATGTGGACTGTTCTCTTAGTGCTTCAATGCCAGCATCCCTAGCAGCTGTGCACAGTCCTCTACAGAAGCAAGGCAGTGAGAGAATATTTAAGCTAATGAGAATATTGAAGAGAAAGATAAATATTTAGAAATAGAGGGAAACTTCAGTAAAGTTCATAATCCACCCTCTTTCCCTGCCAACCCCTCCAAAGATTACACTGAGGATTTAGGTTTCTTTTCATGGCTTAAAAAAAATCACTGCCACTTTATTCATGACCTATTGAATAAGCACCATGACTGGATTATCAAATGTTTTTGACCATCCTCTACCCAGAGTCTAAGAATCCTTGATTTCAATGTAAACACATCAGTATACAGTTACATATGTTGTATGTGTGTTGTATGTAGCCACACTTTAATTACCTTTATTTTAATATCCCATTACCTCTAAATAAATTTGTACATTTAACACACATCCAAAGGCCTATCCAAATTTTGTAAACATATCTGAAACAAAGCTATAGAGAGGCAACTATGGAGAGAGGTTTAGGACAGAGACTCTAGATCTAGATTTCCTGTGTCACAGTCACAGACGTATTACATGACTGACTTACAGCATGACTTTAAGAAAATTTCTTTTTTTGCCTTTATTTTCTTATCAGTAATATGGAGCAAGCAGTACTACTCATTTCATAGAGTTGTAATAGAAATTAAATAAGTGAATATATTTAGACACATGGCTAAAGTGCTATTGAAGTATTTGTTACTATTACTCTCGCCCTACAAAAGACCTGAGTTTGTATACAGTGGCTGCGTTTCTTGCTGAAACTTCAGCTCCTTCTCACAAGTTTCAAAATCAGTCTCTAATACCACTTTTCTCAGCTGGTAACTTGACAAATGATGAAGTGAATCTATGCCTTATTTTTTCCAAATCTGCAAATAGCTACTAAATTTGAATTTTAACTTTTTCTTCGACTTCCGTTTGCTAATTTATCATAACCTAACTTGCATAGGGTAAATTCCCTAATATACACGTGACTCTCCTGCCCAAAACTTTTCAATGGTTGTCAGGGTGCTATAGAATGAAACTCAAACTGCTCTATTTTAATATTCAAAGTCTTTCCAATCATTTCTTGATCTAGATTTTTAGCCTCATGTGTCCGCTTTCTACTTTCACTTAGCTTACACATTAGAGCCAAAGAGGCTACTTTCTTCCCATATACCATTTCCTTGCTGCTCTTCTTTTGTTTTTCTCTTCCCAATCTTTGTCTCATATGTTTTCAGGGCCCAAATTCTGTCTGTTTTTTTTTTTTTTTTTTTTTTTTTTTGAGATGGAGTCTCGCTCTGTTGCCCTGGCTGGAGTGCAGTGGCACGATCTCGGCTCACTGCAAGCTCTGCCTCCCGGGTTCACGCCAGTCTCCTGCCTCAGCCTCCCAAGTAGCTGGGACTACAAGTGCCCACCACCACACCTGGCTAATTTTGTGTGTGTGTGTGTGTTTTTAGTGGAGATGGGGTTTCACCGTGTTAGCCAGGATGGTCTCAATCTTCTGACTTGGTGATCCGCCCGCCTCAGCCTCCCAAAGTGCTTGGATTACAGGCGTAAGCCAGTGCGCCCAGCCAATTCTGTCTATTCCTGATAATCCAGTTCAAATAACTGGATTTGGATGCTTGAATCCTTCCAATTTTCTGACAGGCAAAGCTCATCTTGCTCACCTCTAAAATCAGCAAATGAAATAAAACATTTTAATGGCAGATATTATCTTCTACCTGGTGTTGTGATCATAAGCATGTCAGAGTTTCTTTACTGAATTTGGAAGGTTCCTAAGGATATCTCTCTTTAGCACAATGCCTTCATAAGTCAGGTGGCTAATAAAATCTTTTGAATACTTAAGTGGAGAGTAAGGAAGTACAAAACTGCAGAATAGACATAGGGTTTCCTTTGCCCTTCTTGCTTCCCCCATCAGCCCACTACCTATCAAATGTTTGACTTGGAATTCTGCTTGAAACTCAGGTTTCCTTTGTTCTCCCAAGTAGCCATCCTCTCCCCACTTGCTCAAATCCAACCAAAACCTCTATTCTCTAATATCCATGTACCATACTATCGTTTTAAAATAAATATCTCTGAGGCGTCAATATGGGCAATAGAAAAGCTTAGTGCTCCAGGATGGTTAATTTTAGCTGTCAACTATACTAGGCCAGAGGGTATGCATACATTTGGTTAAACATTATTCTGAGTGTGTCTGTGAGGGTGTTTCTCAACAAGATGAACATTTGAATCAGTAGACTGAGTAAAGCAGATTGAGCTAAGACGGCAGGGGTGGGGGGCTCATCCAATCAGTTGAAGCCCTGAATGGGAAAGAAAACTGACCTTCTGAGAATAAGAGGGAACTCCTATTCCCTGACTGCCTTAAACTGGGGATCAATCTTTCCCTGCCCTTGGACTTGAACTGAAACATGAGCTCCTCTTGGGTGTTGAGCCTGCCAGCTTTTGGACTGGAACTATGCTAGCAGCTCCCCTGGCTCTCAGGCCTTCAATGTGTAGACGCGAACTATACAATGACTCTCCTGGGTCTCTAACTTGCTGACTGCAGATCTTGGGACTTGACTGCAGATCTTGGGACTCCATAATCATGGGAGCCAATTCCTTGTAATAAATCTTCATCTTGATTTGAGATCTCCTATTGGTTCTGCTTCTCTGAAGAACCCTAATACATGCTGCAATAAATTATTTGTATTAAAAGATTAGCATAAAATTCTAATTGCCCTTCTGATTAGTGGAGGAAATGTATTTTATTTTACATTTAAATTTTGTCCTTAAAAAAATTTTGTCCTGCTCATGTATCAATTTCTTCACATTCATGTTTTAGTATCTCTGAGATTTTACTCACAATAAAAACAAAATAGTTCCATGGAGGCAGCATTTGTTGGCAATGAGTATTAACAACTCGGAATAGTAATTCTGAGCCTATATAGAAATAAATATGTATGTGCATGTGTATAGGTATGTGTGGTGTGTGTGTGTATGTGTGTATGTTTGTACATATATTTAGAGAGAGAGAGAAGATATAATACAGGTACAGGTACACATATAAACAGTCTTTTCTTTATCATGTGTGCTGACCTGCCATGGCCTTATTTTTTTTGTTTGTTTTCAAGTGTACCTACTTCCTGATTCCCCATATGTCTCTCTTTCTCTCTCTCTCTCTCTGTTACCCCTGAATCTGTTACTTTAATAGCCCTTCAGGTCTAACTCAGTTAATTAATGATGAGTATCAGTTTCCCAAGTGATGTGATTCAAATACCTCTTGAGTGAAGTTCTAAATGTGTCTTCTTTCACAATATATGTACTCAAGAGTATCACAAACTTTGCCATGGAATCATCAATTTTTCTAGTGCCTTTTGAGGAATTCAATTTGACAAACAACATGTTTGCATAATTATCATGTGTTGCCCAAGAGAAATTTCATCAAGTCTCTTATTTGGAAAATGGGGATAATATAAAAGTAATGTTACTATACAAGGAAGGAAAAAATAAGCAAGAGCAAAAAATTAATTTCAATAGTAAATTAATTAGGTATAATTTTTTTCCTACTCATTACCAGTCTTTGCAAATTAGTCATTCTAATTATTTAAACTGAAATAAAAATAACATCTCCAATTTGCTAAGCCACAGAAAGATATGGAAAATCTGACAGCATGTTAACAGGAAAAAAATGAAAACTGAATGATTACCTTTTAATATTAAAAGTTAAATAAATGAACTTTTCAAATTGTATTTTATTTACTGATGAGAATACTGACATATCCACTATGATTTTATAGTGCTTTCCATAAAGTGTCATATATTTTATCTCATTTGGTCATCAAAATACTCCTGTGAGATAATTTTATTGTCCCCATTTTACAATGAGAAAACCAGGGTTACAAGAAGTTAATGATTTGAGATCACAGAGTAATTCTCAGAGAAATTTCATTGTTTAAATTTCTTTAAAAGATCATTAGCTACTCAAACATAAGACAAATTACAGGTATGCAAGAGGAATGTCTGCTTAAATGGAGAATAAGGTATTCACTTGGAAAGGGATTTAACTCTTTTGAACATCATGTCTGAGGCAGTGGTCTGATTGCTTCCTATTTGTATGTTATGATTGAAGAGGGAACACATAACTTTGGTAATGGCATTACCACTTTCAGTTCCTTTTTCCTTCAGAAATATTAATTTTGAGGATTAAAAGAAATAAATATTAAATTATCTATAATGTTACTACTTCGACGAAATAGACCTATTAATGCTCTACTTTTTCCTAGTTCATTCTAGCAATTGTACTAATCTGAATAATACCCTCCCCCCAAAAAAATTAATGTCCATTTAGAAGCTCATGTGACCTATTTTGGAAATATGGTCTGCGAAGGTTTTATTAAGGTAAGAATCTTGATGAAATCATATTGAATCAGGTTGGGCCATAAAGCCAATAAGAGTATCCTTGTAAGACACAGGAAATGATATAGAGACACAAAGGAGAGAAGGGCCTGGGAAACTGAGGGAAAGATTGTAGTTATGCTGCCACAAGCCAATAAAGCCTGGAGCCACCAGAAGCTGGAAAAGACTAGCAAGTGAAGTAGGAAGCCAGACTGGACTCCAGAGATGGGGCTTGGACACTGAACCAGATTGAGGACTAGCTAAAACAGGGCCAGCACAGAAGCAGCTTTCAATCAGAAAAGCCCACCAGTGTGCTATGTCAATTTACTGTTGCCATGGCAACACCTGGGAGTTACTGCCCTGACCCTTTCCATGGCAATGACCCAATGATACTATCCCTTGCCTAGAAATGTCTGCATGAACCACCCCTAAATCTGCATGCAATTAAAAGTGGGTATAGGCCGGGCGCGTTGGCTCACGCCTATAATCCCGGAACTTTGGGAGGCCAAGGCGGGCAGATCACTTGAGGTCAGAAGCTTGAGAGCAGCCTGGCCAACATGGTGAAACCTCTACTAAAATATAAAAATACAAAAATACAAAATACTAAAAATACAAAAATTAGCCAAGCATGGTGGCACATGCCTGTAATCCCAGCTACTCAGGAGGCTGAGGCAGGAGAATGGCTTGAACCTGGGAGGCGGAAGTTGCAGTGAGCCAAGATCATGCCACTGCGCACCAGCCTGAGCAACAGAGACTCCGTCTCAAAAAAAATTTTAAAAAAGGGTGCGGGGGTGTGTATAAATATGACTGCAAAACTGCCCTGAGCTGCGATTTTCTCCCTATGAGGCAGCCCTGCTCTGCAGAAGCAGTCATGGAGCTCTAACATCTCCAGAGCTGTAACACTGCCTCTTCAATAAATCTGTTTTCTTCTACCTCTGGCTTGCCCTTGAATTCTTTCCTGGGCAAAATCAAGAACCCTTACAGGGTTAAGCTTCGATTTGGGGCTCTCCTGCCATGCACTACAAGCATTCTCCCTTTGAACGTTCAGAGGATGTGGTCCCACTGACACCTTGATTTTAGTCTCTGGCCTCCAGACAGACCTGTGAGAGAGTAAATGTCTGTTGTTTTAAACCACTGAGTTTGTAGCAATTTGTATGGCAGCCCTAGAAAAATAATATACCAATTAACAGTATGTAAAAATTACCAATGGGGTACAATGTTCACTATTTGGATAATGGGTATACTAGAAGCCCAACCTCCACCAGTGGGCAACATACCTATGTAATAAACATGCACATTGACCTCCCGAATCTAAAACAAAATAAAATGTTTAAAAAAGCAAAGAAACAACAAGGTTTCATTAGCAACATTACTTTCAGAGTATCCTTAGCTCTGATAGCATAATGTTTACATAAAGAAAGGCAAATAAATGTCAAATATATCTCTGCATAAAAAAATACTAAAAATTTAGCTCTAACCTATTAATATGAACGAAAGATTGATGTAACAACAAAAACAATAAATCATTATCAAATTGATCAAAGCTTTTTCCTTCGAAGATATAAACTCTATTTTGTAATTATATTAAATTTAAATACATGCAATAGTAATACAGCACCAATGTGCTAAAGAGCTCCTTTATCATAGCATAATAATTAGAGCCTGGCTTTAAATCAAGCTTTAATATTTTGTCACTGAGTCCCCTTTGGGCAAGCTACTTCATCTCTCACGAAGCTACAATTACCCCCCTTTATAACTTATGTGACCAAGTGATCCCAATTAGTAGGTGGGAAAATCTGGATTTGAATAAGCAAAATAAACTGTACATCATATTTATTTAACAAACTGCTATTTCTCTTTGATTTTGCAAATATCTCTCTAGTTGTATGATATATTAACAATTTTTAAAAGAGAATTTAAAAGATTAACAAGTAGAATTGAAACGGATGTATGCTGTCACCATTCAAATAAATACTAATAGTTTTTACAGTGCTAGCCAATGAAATGACTTAGGAGAAAAAAAAATAGGAGGAGGTAAAACATTATCTTTTCCAGACAATATGATTGTTTGATTGCAATATCATGTGTAAACAAATGCAAAGTGTTAAAAATGAAGAAAAGAATAAGAAGATTTCTAACAGCTGACACCACCTTTGCAAAATTGACAATAAGAGAAATCTGATGTAGTTGACTCCATCTTGCTTCTAACCTCTAAGCTATCTTTGGTCATTTCTGGGGGTAGGCCAAGCTACTGTGGGAAGAATTTAGTTTATAATTTAACATTAAAGCAAGGATGATAATAGCCCTCCCCAAAACTAAACTGACTTTCTAAAACTAATGCATTTATTAGGCAAATCAATTTCCCCAGAGGCTTAGAAATTAGGGTTTTTCAAGGATTATTTGGTGGGAAGGGGGCTAGGGAATGGAGAATGTTGATTGATTGATTAGGGATGAAATCATAGGTGTATGATAATGATCCTTGTACCCTGAGTCAGCCTCCAGGTGCGGGCCACAGGACCAGTTGAGTCACAAGTTGCAGGTCGAGGTAGAGCTGGTTATCAGAAATGTTAAAGTCTGAAAAGACATCTCAAAAGGCCAATCACAGGTTATATAATAGGGATGTTTTAGCCACAGGTATATTGGGGAAGTTACAAATCTTGTGACCTCCAGAACAATAGCTGGTTATCATTTTACTATGCCTACATCTCAGCAGAGTTCAGGCTCCTCTCATAACCCAACCATGTGGACTTTCATAATGACTGATCAAATTCACAAATAACAATATTAACCTTAAATGTAAATGGGCTAAATGCCCCCAATTAAAAGGCACAGACTGGCAAATTGGATAAAGAGTCAAGACCCATCAGTGTGCTGTATTCAGGAGACCTATCTCACATGCAAAGACTCACATAGGCTCAAAATAAAGGGAGGGAGGAAGATTTACCAAGCAAATGGAAAGCAAAAAAAGAGCAGAAGTTGCAATCCTAGTCTCTGATAAAACAGAATTTAAACCAACAAAGATTTAAAAAAAAAGACAAAGAAGGGCATTACATAATGGTAAAGGGATCAATGCAACAAGAAGAGCTAACTATCCTAAATATATATGCACCCAATACAGGAGCACCCAGATTCATAAAGCAAGTTCTTAGAGACCTACAAAGAGACTTAGACTCCCACACAATAATAGTGGGAGACTTTAACACCCCACTATCAATATTAGACAGATCAATGAGACGGAAAATTAAAAGAATATTCAGGACTTGAACTCAGCTTGGAACAAGCAGACCTAATAGACATCTACAGAACTCTCCACCCCAGATCAACATAATATATATTCTTCTTAGCACCACATAGCATTTATTCTAAAATCGACCACATAATTGGAAGTAAAACACTCCTCAACAAATCCAAAGAATGGAAATCATTACAAATAGCCTCTCATACAACAGAGCAATCAAATTAGAACTCAGGATTAAGAAACTCACTCAAAACCACACAACTACATGGAAACTGAACAACCTGCTCCTGAATGACTACTGGGAAAATAACAAAATTAAGGCAGAAATAAATAAGTTCTTTGAAACCAATGAGAACAAAGACACAATGTACCAGAATCTCTGGGACACAGCTAAAGCAGTATTTAGAGGGAAATTTATAGCACTAAATGCCCACAGGAGAAAGCAGGAAAGATCTAAAATTGACACCCTAACATTACAATTAAAAGAACTAGAGAAGCAAGAGCAAACAAATTCAAAAGCTAGCAGAAGCCAAGAAATAACTAAGATCAGAGTAGAACTGAAGGCAATACAGACATGAAAACCCCTTCAAAAAAATCAATGAATCCAGGAGCTGTTTTTTTTTTTTTCAAAAGATTAACAAAATAGATACACCTCTAGACAGACTAACAAAGAAGAAAATAATCAAATAGACACAATAAACAATGATAAAGGGGAGATCACCACTGATCACACAGAAATACAAATTACCATCAGATAATACTGAGAGGTGACAACATGCTAGCAGCCCTCGCTCGCTCTCGGCACCTCCTCGGCCTCAGCATCCACTCTGGCCATGCTCAAGGAGCCCTTCAGCCCGCCACTGAGCTGTGAGGTCCCCTCTCTGGGCTAGCCAAGGCTGGAGCTGGGTCCCTCTGCTTGTGGGGAGGTGTGGAGGGAGAGGCACGGGTGGGAACTGGGGCTGCGCGCGGTGCTCGCGGGCCAGCGCGAGTTCCGGGTGGGCACAGGCTCAGCAGGCCCTGCACTTGGAACCGCCAGCCGGTGCCGCTGGCCCCTGGCAGTGAGGGGCTTAGCACCTGGGCCAGCAGCTGTGGAGGGTGTGCCGGGTCCCCCAGCACTGCCGCCCCGCCTGCGCCATGCTCGAATTCTCCCCGGGCCTCAGCCGCCTCCCCGCGGGGCAGGGCTCAGGACCTGCAGCCCGCCATGCCCGAGCCCCCCCTTCCCCCCCATGGACTCCCGTGCAGCCCAAGCCTTCCCGACGGGTGCACCCCCTGTTCTGTGGCGCCCAGTCCCATCAACCGCCCAAGGGCTGAGGAGTGCAGGTGCACAGCACAGGACTGGCAGGCAGCTCCACCTGTGTCCCTGGCGCGGGACCCACTAGGCAAAGCCAGCTGGGCCCCTGAGTTGGGTGGGGACTTGGAGAACCTTTATGTCTAGCTAAAGGATTGTAAATACACCAATCAACACTCTGTGTCTAGCCCAATGTTTGTAAATGCACCAATCAGTGCTCTGTGTCTAGCTAATCTAGCAGGGACTTGGAGAACTTTTATGTCAAGCTAAAGGATTGTAAATACACCAATCAGCACTCTGTGTCTAGCTCAAGGTTTTTAACACACCAATCAGCACTCTGTGTCTAGCTCAAGGTTTGTAAATGTGCCAATCAGCACCCTGTGTCTAGTTCAAGGTTTGTAAATGCACCAATCAGTGTTCTGTGTCTAGTTAATCTAGTGGGGACTTAGAGAACTTTTAAGTCTAGCTAGAGGATTGTAAATACACCAATCAGCACTCTGTGTCTAGCTCAGGGATTGTAAATGCACCAATCAGCACCCTGTCAAAATGGACCAATCAGCTCTCTGTAAAATGGACCAATCAGCTCTCTGTAAAATGGGCCAATCAGCAGGATGTGGGTGGGGTCAGAAGAGGGAATAAAAGCAGGCTGCCCGAGCCAGCAGTGGCAACCCGCTCGGGTCCCCTTCCACACTGTGGAAGCTTTGTTCTTTCACTTTTTGCAATAAATCTTGCTGCTGCTCACTCTTTGGGTCCACACTGCCTTTACAAGCTGTAACACTCACTGCAAAGGTCTGCAGCTTCACTCTTGAGGCCATCGAGACCACAAACCCACCAGAAGGAAGAAACTCTGAACACGTCCAAACATCAGAAGGAACAAACTCTGGACACACCATCTTTAAGAACTGTAACACTCACCATGAGGGTCTGCAGCTTCATTCTTGAAGTCAGTGAGACCAAGAACCCACCAGTTCCGGACACAATACTATAAACACCTCTACACAAATAAACTAGAAAATCTAGAAGAAATGGATACATTCCTGGACACATACACCCTCCCAAGACTAAACCAGGAAGAAATTGAATCCCTGAATAGACCAATAAGTTCTGAAATTGAGGCAGTAATAATAGCCTACCTACCAAAAAAAGCCCAGGACCAGATGGATTCACCACCAAAATCTACCAGAGTTACAAAAAGGAGGTGGTACAATTCCTTCTGAAACTATTCCAAACAATAGAAAAAGAGGGACTCCTCCCTAACTCATTTTATGAGGCCAGCATCATCCTCATACCAAAACCTGGCAGAGACATACACAAAAAAGAAAATTTCAGGCCAATATCCCTGATGAACATCAGTGCAAAAATCCTCAATAAAATACTGGCAAACCAAATTCAGCAGCACATTAAAAAGCTTATCCACCACAATCACAAGGTCAGGAGTTCGAGACCAGTCTTACCAACATGATGAAATCCCATCTCTACTAAAAAAATACAAAAATTAGTTGGGCGTGGTGGCATGCACCTGTAATCTCAGCTACTCAGGAGGCTGATGCAGGAGAATCGCTTGAACCTGGGAGGCAGAGGTTGCAGTAAGCTGAGATCGCACCACTGCACTCCAGCCTGGGCAACAGAGGGAGACTCCATCTAAAAAAAAAAAAAGGCTTATCCACCACAATCAAGTCAGCTTCATCCTTGGGATGCAAGGCTGGTTCAACATATGCAAATCAATAAACATAATCCATCACATAAACAGAATGACAAAAAACACATTATTATCTCAATAGATGCAAAAGTCCTCTGATAAAATTCAAAACCTCTTTATGCTAAAAACACTCAATAAACTAGGTATTGATGGAACATATCTCAAAATAATAAGACCTATTTATGACAAACCCACAGCCAATATCATACTGAATGGACAAAAGCTGGAAGCATTTCCCTTTGAAAACCGGCACAAGACAAGGATGCCCTCTCTCACCACTCCTATTCAACATAGTATTGGAATTTCTGGCCAGGGCAGTCAGGCAAAAGAAAATAAAGAGTATTCAAATAGGAAGAGAGGAAGCCAAATGATCTCTGTTTGCAGATGACATGGTTGTATATTTAAAAAACCCCATTGTCTCAGCCCAAAATCTCCTTAAGCTGATAAAAAACTTCGTCAAAGTCTCAGGATACAAAATCAATGTGCAAAAATCACAAGCATTCCTATACAACAATAACAGACAAACAGAGAGCCAAATCATGAATGAACTCCCATCACAATTGCTTCAAAGAGAATAAAATACCTAGGAATCCAACTTACAAGGGATGTGAAGGACCTCTTCAAGGAGAACTACAAACCACTGCTCAATGAAATAAAAGAGGACACAAACAAATGGAAAAACATTCCATGCTCATGGACAGGAAGCATCAATATTGTGAAAATGGCCATACTGCCCAAAGCAATTTATAGATTCAATGTTATTCCCATCAAGCTACCATTGACTTTCTTCACAGAATTAGTAAAAACTACTTTAAATTTGATATGGAATCAAAAAACAGCCCGTATAGCCAAGACAATCCTAAGCAGAACAAAGCTGGAAGCAAGCATCACGCTACCTGACTTCAAATTATACTACAAGGCTACAGTAACCAAAACAGTATGGTACTGGTACCAAAACAGATATATAGACCAATGGAACAGAACAGAGGCCTTAGAAATAACACCACACATCAACAACCATCTGATCTTTGACAAACTTGACAAAAGCAATGGGGAAACGATTCCCTATTTAATAAATAATGTTGGGAAAACTGGCTAGCCATATGCAGAAAACTGAAACTACACCCCTTCCATACACCTTATACAAAAATTAACTCAAAATGGATTAAAGATTTAAATGTAAGACCTAAAACCATTAAAAATCCTAGAAGAATACCTAGGCAATACCATTCAGGACGTAGGCATAGGCAAAGACTTCATGACTAAAACACCAAAAGCAATTGCGGCAAAAGCCAAAATTGATGAATGGGATCTAATTAAACTAAAGAGCTTCTGCACCGCAAAAGAAAACATCATCAGAGTAAACAGGCAACCTACAGAATGGGAGAAAAATTTTGCAATCTATCCATCTGACAAAGGGCTAATATCCAGAAGCTATAAGGAACTTAAACAAATTTACAGAAAAAAACAAACAACCCCATCATAAAGTGGGTGAATGATATGAACAGATGCTTTTCAAAAGAAGACATTTATGCAGCCAACAAACATGAAAAAAAGCTCATCATCACTGGTCATTAGTGAAATGCAAATTAAAACCACAATGAGATACCATCTCACACCAGTTAGAATGGTGATGCTTAAAAAGTCAGGAAACAGCAGATACTGGAGAGGATGTGGAGAAACAGGAACACTTTTACGATGTTGGTGAGAGTGTAAATTAGTTCAACCATTGTAGAAGACAGTGTATTCCTCAAGGATCTAGAACTAGAAATACCATTTGACACAGCAATCCGATTACTTGTTATATACCCAAAGGATTATACATCATTCTACTATAAAGACACATGCACACGTATGTTTATTGCTGCACTGTTCACAATAGCAAAGACTTGGAACCAACCCAAATGCCCATCAATGTTAGAATGGATAAAGAAAATGTGGCATATATACACCACAGAATAGTATGCAGCCATAAAAAAGAATGAGTTCGTGTCCTTTGCAGGAACATGGATGAAGCTGGAAACCATCATTCTCAGCAAACTAACACAGGAATAGAAAACCAAATACCGCATGTTTTCACCCATAAGTGGGAGTTAAACAATGAGAACATATGGGCACAGGGAGGGGAACATCACACACCACAGCTAGTCAGCAGAGTAGGGGACAAGGGGAGGGACAGCACTGGGAGAAATACCTAATGTAGATGATGGGTTAATGGGTGCAGCAAACCACCATGGAACATGTATACCTATGTAACAAACCTGCACATTCTGCACATGTATCCCAGTACTTAAAGTAAATAAATAAAAAATAATAAATTTAAAAATAAAAATAAAAACATTAAACCTAAAAAAGTTAAAAAGTTGAAATCCAACATTATCTGTTTCTCTCTTGCTCTCTATACGTATATTATTTAAATTTTTCCACAATATGTATTATATTAACCATATAATATATAATATGTATTAATATATTGATATATTACTTTCACAATAAACCTAACAGTAATTAAAAAAAGAGAACTGAGTAAGTGTGGGCCATCATGTGCTTTAGTAGGATGATGCATGCTCTACAGAACTTTATCTTCCTCAATTTAATCTGTAAATAAATTATGATTCTGATACAATTACTAATGGGATTTTATTTTAACGAACAAGTATAGCCTATGATTTATATGGAGGAATAAATAAGAATAAGCAAGGAAATATTTTAAAATATACCAATGAACAGATCTTTTCTTTCTAAGATATCAACCATAGCAACAATCTTGAAAAGGTATTATTTGCTTTTTGTGTAAAAATGAGTAAGTTGATCAAATGGCATATAGAGAAACAGACCCATGTATATACTGGAATATATTTGTATTAGTTCATTCTCACACTGCTATAAAGAACTACTTGAGACTGGGTAATATAAAGAAAAGAGGCTTAATCACCTCATGGTTCTGCAGGATGTACAGGCTTCTGCTTCTGGGAGAACTCAGGAAACTTACAATTATGGTGCAAGGGAGGCAGGCAAGTTTTGAATGACTGGAGCAAGCGGAAGAGAGTAAAGAGGAAGGTGCTACAAACTTTTAAACAACCAGATCTCATGAGAACTCGCTCACTATAATGAGAACAGCAAAGGGAAAATCCATCCCCATGATCCAATCACCTCCCATCAGGCCCCTCCTCCAACACTGGGGTTTACACTTCAACATAAGATTTGAGTGGGGACACATATCCAAATCATATCAATATTATATTTTAAAATGACATTTCAAATCATAACAAATCATGACACTGCAAATTATGGGCTATTCAAAAATAGTATTTGTCAAGTTGGCTATTTTTTAAGCCAAATAAAGTTAGGTTCCTACTTCGCCTCATACTTTAAAATCCCAAATAACTAACTAACTAGAAATACAAACTCCAAATATTTGCAATTGTTAAGAAATGAGAAGCAGTCTAGTTCTGCACCCATGTATGGTCATATCTGTGCCACTAGCTAATGTGGAAAACCTGAAAGAGCTGTTAAAAGAGCCTGTCACAGACCACTACACAGTGTGGCCCAAGTTATGTAAAATATAACTACATAAGCATACCTGCCTATGCCACTTAAAGGAGTCATACTACATTGTTGTTGACAGAGCTTACTTCTGGTAAATGGAATTTCATTAAAGGAGAGAATGAAAAGAGAGCAACAGAAATTAGAAAGGTTTTCCCATGCTTTGATGTGTTAGAAGTTTCTTTTCTAACAAATGTAATATATTCCTCAAATAATTTGATAGTGTGCATACTATAAACTTAAAATTATTCTATTTTTTTTCTTTCACAGCTTTTATAGTGACATAACTCTTTTGAAAACGTTCTTTGGTCAGTTGATTAACACGGAATGGATTTCGTGCTCTTTTATCTTGCCAGTTGATGCTGTCACAGTAAAATTTAAAACAAAACTTCAAACAAATTTATCATTAAAATATTTTATTATCTATTTACTTCAGTAGCAAAAAAATGTCTAAATATTCACTACCTGGTCTATTACAAACAATTGAGTCACAGAAAATAACACGGTGTAAATGTTAAGAATTCTGTTTATATTATGAAAGTGAAAACAGAACTTATTTCTACCAATCTAAAATTATCTTACAAAATATTTATTTAGGAATAAAACATTCAATCTCATGCCAGTTATGTACCAAAGGTTTCAAAATGCATGTAGCTTGAATTGGCAGGAGTCTCATTAAAGACCACCAGCAAGAAAGCTAAATAAAATAAAAACTTTAAATAGTTTTTATTTAAAAAGCAGTTTAACTCTTTATAGAAAATTCTCAAAGAATGTCAAAAGAAGATTCCATGCATAATTACAGTAAACTTCTGTCCTAGCTCACCACCATTTTCCCCCAAATTGTCCTTTATCTTTCTCAACCTTGTATCTTTCTATTCTCTTTTTCTAAAAGAGAAATCCTGAAAAATCTTCTTCCAACTCACTCTGTGTAGGGTCCATGTGGTTTCAGCCAATCATTCCTATTGGCCTTCTGCTAAGAACTCTTACTCTTTTCTAAGTGAAGTAATTCTGAGATCTCTTGCTTCTCCACTCATCAGCCAGGATAAGTTTCTTAAAACAGAGATCAGATTATATCACTCCTTTACCAGAAACTCTCCATATGTTTTTGACCCTCTGACTTCCTAAAATTCTTCCCCTGTCACTTAGCTCCCATATGAAAATATAAAAAATGTGATCTTCAAATAAAGGAGTATAATCAGCCAATTGTGCCACTACTATTAAAAATTCTAGTATAAGTATGATAATATATATTTCTCTGTTGTTTATGCTTTATTTTGTGTGTGTGACATGTTTAAATGAATCAGTCATATAAATAAAGAATCGTCATTTAAATTGAGATGTATTGAATTAAGTTTGTAACCAATATTTAATCTTCTAAGAAAAATTAAATTTCTAAGTCTTCCTTATTAGCTGTACTTAGCTTACTGTATAATAAGAAAACTTACAACTTATTTATTAGGTTAGCCTTAATAAATTGAATGTGAAACAAAACTTAAGAATTAATGAGTGTTAAGCACCAAGTTTTATGCAAATATTTCTACTGTTTCCATGAACTATTTATTTTTTTCAGGCCTGAAACAAGAGACCATGGAAGGCTGGAACAAAACAAAATCAAGTAATGAAGAATGTGCTGTACCGAGACCATTGCTCCTTTCTGATCATTCTGATTTATCACTGAATACTGATATTCAGTATTATATCCAGATAATACTGGATATAATTAAACCTTAGTAGTAAATAAATTTTAAACATAAACTAGACTCCTTACTTCAAATAATTCAATCATGAAACAGTACATAGAATGGATTAGAAGGATAATTGATTGAGGTTGATAATTGAACAATGCAGTTCATCCCAAATACTTTTTAAAATAAATGGGTATACATTAAAATAAGATTGGCTATGTGTTGGAGGTGGTAGTAAAGAGAGCAATCAAGATAGACTGCAAGATTTTTAGACAGAGACTTGAGATAACTATATTCCCCATGGTAGAGTTTCTACAAGTGTTCCTTAGATTCTAAAGAACTTAGGCTAGATAGGATCATGGCAGTGAGTAGAACTGTAGTTTAGACAACAAAGGTCTCTTTAAACTCTGAGATCCTAATACTATGTTTATGTGTGACAGTGTCTTTTATCTCCATAAAATATATCTGTGTTACTGAAATGCCATGGGTTCAGTCTAGGTCCTGCTGCTTGCCACACAAAAAACCAATCACTGAGACAATGAGTATTGCCAGGGAAGAAGGCTTTAATGGGGTGCTGCAGCTGAGGAGATGGAAGTCCCAAATCCCTCCCTCACTGACTAACATTAGGAGTTTATATAGCACGGAAGAAATGTAAGTATGTGCAGGAAAACAGGATTAGGGAGGAGCAAGGAAGAGGAGTTGTACAGCAGGAAGTAGTTGGTTGCTTAGGCAATCATGATGGGTGAGTGTTCTGACCTCTCATTGTCCAGATGCAGTGATCTGGTAAGTTTCATTTCCTTGATAATATCTGAGAGGCCTGATAGTGGGTTTCCTGAGAAAGGAACACAGGTAAGACAAATGTAACTTTCTCATGTTTCAAGACTCAGAAGGCCAATTCCTACATTTACTCAAAATAAACCATAAACATCAGTTCTATGGGACAATTGGGTTAGTTTCATTTGCAGTCACCATTTGTACATTTTTTTTACTTCAGCTTCCTCCTTTCTTCCTAACATTTACTGTTTTTTCATATGTATCTCATAATTCAAACAAATTATATTTTAGTGTACTTCTCTTTGTATATGTCTATCTTCACTATTCACTTACTTTTAATATTGTGATTCTAGGCATCTTGTCCTATTCACCACTGTACCTCTAATTTTACCCAGGACACTGCATAATTTATCCTTATCTATACATTTGAAAGATTGGCATGCTGTTTGAATAATCAGTATTCTTATTTGTCAAGTCATTTTTCCTTCACTTAGAAAGTTTTACTTTACTTTTCTCCAACTTTCAGCCAAACAGGGATAAGGCAAAAAAAAAAAAAAAAAGAGAGAGAGAGAGACCTATACACTAAATTCAACTTATTTTATTTTGATCTGTTTAAATGTGCTCATTAGAAAAGTATTCTATTACTAATAGTAAGCCATTAGTAAGAGTATATTCTGGGAATATTCTCAGAATAATTTAAAGCTTATGGGGTCAACTTTAGGAACCAAGTATTTAAAAAATATATTGATACTGGAATAATCTTGAAACAGTTCAATTTGATGATGCAATATATCCTTTGGACCCTTCACATTTTAAAATTAAAATTGAAAAATAATTGAATTTAAAGAAAAAGTAATTCAAACCACTAGCCAGCCAATTTTTCACAAACAAAAATACAATTTTGTCATTTTGGCAACTTCTCTATGAGTGGTAGAGACTTTCTGAATTTCATTTATGTCACAAAATGTTCTCATAATATTTTTCCCCACAACCTGCCTTCCATAGAGGCCTCCAGTTATGAGATACAACACAGCGATATGATGTAATGGAAAGAGCAGTGAGCCTGTGCACCCTGGAGCAACAAGCTTGTCATTAACTAACTGGAGACTAGATCTCCAGTTATTATTTTATCTGTGACAAGATTATTTTATCTGTGACAAGATTAGAACTGAATACATAGGAATATTATTTATAATAAATATTTTAATAAAATTTGATTTCTATAATCAGAATAGGCAAGATGATATGATGCTCTTACTGAGGTAAGTAGAATCTATTTCAGGATTAACACTTTGACACACTATAAAATGTTTCTGCATTAAAATTAAGTTATATGAATTCTCAATCAATGAAGAACAATGCTTTGATTAGGGAGAAGAGAGTACATGGTTTATTTTGTATATTTTGAGTAAAAACTATGAGATTTAAATTAGATTTTCTTTAGGTCATTGTGACATTTAAATAGGCTTTTATAAAATAAATAAGGAAATTCAAAGCAGTAATTCTTACTTGGGAGCAATATTTTGATCAACACTAATTTGTTACTTTCCATTCAAATTTCTTATAATGGACCTATCTGCATGGTAGTGCCATTTAACTTGCCACATGTAAATTGTCATATTTGAGATAATAGTGCTGGAATTTCTTAAAATCCTTTAAAGAGATGTTACAAGTTTATGCCAATGAATTATGGATTTTACTGGGTAGGAGACCGAACTCAAAAGTCCTAAATATACAGGCTTTTCAGAATACTATAAACAAATACTTTTGTAATTCTTTTATAAATAAAAATATTTATTAACACTTAAAATGAGTGAGTGTGAGCCCAAAAAGACCCCAAAACCAAAAAGAACAATCCTCTTCTTATAGATATCATTCATCAATTACATAAAAATGTGAGGTTTCCATACATTACAGAACATACATTCTGTCCATAAGTTACAGAACAATACCCCACAGGGAGTAGGTCACAGTTTTTTTCATTATCAAAATGAAGGGTTGTACTACATTAATGACCACCATTTTTTTGGCTCTACATTTATGCTCTTCAAAGGTTAAAATTTTTAAAAATAACAGAAAGAATTTTTGGGTAATGTTGATAACTATTATATTATACTTTTATGCTTTAAAATTCATATAGACTATTTTGCATATTCTTAACCTAAGCCATAAATTTGTCAGTGTAACATTTCTCTCACAAATATTGATAATAAAAAGACCTAGCTAACATGTTAGAGTGGTAATCAAATGCCATCCAAAGAATTGAAGTTATTTTCCTTGATCCCTTTCCTAGTACTTTTATAAACACTAGACAAAAGGAAATAAAATTTATTTTTGAATATTAGGGATGAAGTTTATTTGGTTAGAAGATAAAGTACATTGATAGTCATAGTTGTTCACCTAGTATTTGATATGCATATAGGGTTATAGGGCCAATTCTCTTGGCATAGCTACAGTCATTGACCTTAGACACATAATGTGACTTATGGGAATTACATCATGTATCTTCCCTATCAGTCTACTTCACTGTCATTCTTACCATAACTTCTCTATATTCCAGCTCAGTTTTTCCATGCAGGCGATAGAAACAGTTTTTGTTATTTTAAGTAGAAGGAATTCTCCTGAAAGGTATGAGGGGATGGTGGTGGGGACAGATCACACAATAGATGTGAAGTTTGAACTGGCTAGAAGAATGGGAAGGATCTGAGGGAAACTTCAGTGGGCTATGCAGCAGGAAACTGAGAAACAATCACACAGCCAAGAGTCAGCCTGGATGCCTGGCCTTCCCTGCCACAGTGATGACCTGTGACACTTTCAACACTGACTGAACCAGCAGCTGGGAAGGAAAAGATATAGCCTTCTCAGCTGTGACATGGGGGCATACGACTCCTTGAAGACATACAGGAAGAGATTAGGAATAAAATTAAATGAGAGACTTCCATAAAATAACTAAAATCCATTGTACCTACTTTCTATTTCCAGATATGGTATAAATTCCAAAATTTAGGTCAATGGTTTAACCACATTGAATTTGAAGATATAAAGTGTTTTTCATCATCTGAATGGCCTAATTTAGGTCTTCTGTTCAGAACTAATCGCAAAATGAGAAAGCACTTTGCAATATATTCCTAGCAATACATGAACTTAAGAAACTATTTTATTATGAAAAACTTGCCAATAAAATAAACATTTATACACTTATAAACTTGGGGATATTTAAAAGCCAATTTCTCTCCAGATAAAACACTTATTACTTGAGAAGGAAAAACTGAATGAAGCCCAGTTGTCTTAATTGGCACTAGTATGTGCTGTCTTGGTAACAGCGAGTAACACAGAATAAAGTGCCAAGAGGATAATATATAGGGCAGGTAAATTTGGAGAAGCTAGGAAAAGCATTAGTCTACGTCCACAGAAATTTGTCTTAATCGGGGTATCACAGAAAGAAAATGAGAAAACAAAATAAGAAGAGTGTGTATATGAGTAAAGAGCCACCACACTTTTGTGACTGGCTGGCCTAGAATCAAGACATCTACTTTCACTAATTTGGCAATGTTGTTCACAGTATATTTGGACTGCTGTCTACTAAAAAATGTAATAAGCTTTTGAAGTTCAAAACGGATTTCTGGAGAAAATTCTATGTCTGTATTTCTGGATCCATCACCTTGAATCTTATTTTCTTTCTTAGTTATTTGAAATAGTTAGCTTTCTCATGGAACCTCTAATGTCTTCTTAACACGTAACAAAACTACCTTTAGGGATTTAAGGCAAGGTTTGAGAGCTCCCTTCTATGTCCTCTCTAATAATGAGGTATTAGATGTGAGAGTTTCTTTGTTTGTTACCCCATATGTTTATAGTTCAAATACTCTCAGAGAATGTTTAAGAGTAGAATTTTCTGCCTTAAATGTGGTACCTCTTTGTCTTTGAGAGTTTCACTCTTTTTTTCAATCAGAAGAAGCTACAGTCCTTAGCTCCTTCTTGAAGAGTACGACCATTATTTAGGCAGGCTTAGCGCCCTTTCAGGAACTTGAAAGACTTAATCCCACGCTCAGATTGTTCAGGAGCTACTCTACTTTTTAAAATTTTTCCTGAATTACCTCTAATTAGGCAATGGGAACACATAAATCAATTAGTTCTCATGTCAGTGACATGAAAAAGGGTCACTGCACTCATTCTAACTATGGGGGTACAGACCACACTTAGTCCAAGCAAAATACTCCCTAAATTTCACTGATGTAAAGAATTCTAGAGGCTGACATCTAAGAAAGTCACTTTTTCTGAACTGACCCATTGACCCACTGATAAAGTTTCAAAATCAGCTTTGTTTGTAAACAGGATAAAAATGTTAATTTTCTGATTAAAGGAAAATGAAACCAATTAAGAAATATGAAAACCTAGCTCTTGTGTCACTTTGGGAAAATCTTTAAATTTACACAAGATTATTTTCAGTAAGTTATGAACCTATGTCTCTAAATCACAATAATGTTGGAGTTTAAAAAAATGTAATTTACTACAATTGTTCATTATTCTGATTTCATATATCTAATTATTGACTTTTCATTAAAATATGGCTTTTTAGAAAATATTTATCAAGAGCTTTGTTATTTATTAACAAATATTTTAATATTGCTGCTGTTTTAAGAGACAAAGAGCATTAGACATATATATGGATAACAACATGTTCCTTGGGAATAAACTGATTATATTTAAATTTAATGTATTCATATTTCAATATTATTTTTGAACCCAAATGATTGATATGACAGTTTAAGTCACTAATTTTGTTTTAAAACATAGGTTTGGTTGGTTGCTTTGTTCATTTTTAAGAGCCAAACTGCTGTCTATGGGGGTCTGATGAAATAAAATGCCTTACCCAGAATTGATCATCAAAGATGATTCAGATCCAGCTATCTCACCTCTGGGCATTCATCCAAAGGAAATGAAATGAGTATATTAAAGACACATCTGCACTCTCATGTTTATTGCAGTGCTATTCACAATAGCCAAGATACTGAATCAATCTAGGTGTTCAACAACATGTAAATTGATAAAGAAAATGTGTATATATATACACACACACACAAATATACGTGTGTATATATATATACACACACGCAAATATATGTGTGTGTGTGTGTATATATATATTCTCACACACAAATATACGTGTGTGTGTATATATATATTCTCACACACACACATACACAATTCAGCCATAAAAAAATGAAGTCCCATCATGTGGCAACATGAATGGAGCTGGAGGACATTATGTTAAGTGAAATAAGCTACGCACAGAAAGGTAACCACCACATATTCTTATTCATATGTGGAAGCTAAAAAAATTGATCTCATAGATATAAAAAATATAACAGAAGATACTAGAGGCTGAAAAGGGTAGGGGGAAGGTAGGGATAGGGAGATATTTGCTAAAGGCTACAAAATTACAGCTAGATAGGGGGAATAAGTTCAAGTGTTTATAGCACTGTAGGATGACTATAGTTAACAATAATATAGTTAGAATGGATGTTCCTAACACAAAGATAAATCTTCAAGATGATGGATATGCTAATTAACTATGTACCCCACAAATATATACAATTATTCTATGTCAAATAAAAAAGGAAAGAAATGAAATAAAATATAGCATGCCTTTCAAATTTCCGTATGTAGTAGTTTATACTGGCATTGCTTAAGCATTATGAAGAACATTCGTACTATAGGAAGTTTAGAAAAATGTGAAAAAAGGTGTTTCTTTCTCAGCTATGTCTCATGCAGTATTGCAAATTCTCTTGGTCTCACTTCTTACTCCAGTGACTACTTATGAATAGGCTTCAACCAGTTTCTTTCAACTGGACTCAGACAGTACCTTTCCATAACCCTTAGCTCATATAATGGACTGCTTACCTCCTAACACCAGACTTTGCCAATGCCAGCAATACAGAATAGTCAATATCTATAGAGACACATTGGACAAGGGACAACTGGAATTCCCAGTAAATAGTTAAGAGCTACTTTTATAAGCCTCCTCATAATGTCTTGTTGTAATTGAACACGTATCTTCTGTAATACCTTTGTATTTACTTTCCTTTTTCCCTGGTTCTACTCCCTGTACCCTTAAGCATTCTTTTGTCCAAGGCTCCATTTTCAGAGACATATAGGTTCACTTAGTTACACTAAGTGAAATGATGCCAAAAAATTGAATCTCAAGATGGGATTTTGGAGCTAGATTATTCATAGGTCATTAGGCAATGGGGATTCCATTTCTGGTGTTAAGTGGAGTGGTGGTAACCCCTGACATGGAGTAGCATTAAAATGATTAAGATTCAGACTTATGGTGAGATAAGATGCTCATGGACTATGAAGTGGCAGGGTATATAGAACCTTTGGCATGCTCCATATGAAGATAATGATAATTTTAAAATGTTGTACTGTTTTACAATTTCAGGGAAAAAAAAATGATAGGTGCAGATCAGCCAGTATCAACTCAAGGAACACTGTGAAAGCTAAAGTTTCTATGGTGATAGTGATCTTTAGGGAGACTCCTATGTCCTGCAGTCACGGGTCAGACTATGCTGAAAATCAGGCCAAGGATCTATGTATGAGGGAGGGGCAGTTATAAAAGCTATAGTATTAATTCTCTTTAACAGGTTTCCAATTTTAAAAGCAATGTCTTTAAGACCCTGAAATCTGTGGTGGGTACATTTAGTAGACAATCTTGAGACACTCAATACTGCATAAGTCACTGAACCACAGACTTTCTGGCTTGTCAGATGCAGCTTCTTAACCTATGAAGTGAGGAGGATTAGTCTCTCCTTGTTTACAGACATTGCACACACCTCACCTGAAGCAGATTTCTCACAAGTTGCTGTTTATTCTCCTCAATATCTGCCTCTCCACATCATGTATTGTCTTTGTATAATTAAACAAGATCAGCATCAGCACAAACAGCAGCTGTGTGCATTCTTGCTCAGAAGGAAACAGCAAACACCCCAAAGAAGTTGTAAGACCTGTCTACTGTGTACTGACAAGAGCTAAAGGACATATATTTGACCAGAAAAGGAAGAATGTGACAAAATAATTTAATAACTTGAAAACAATCACCCGTGATTCAGGGTTCAATGACCTGGCAGGGACACCTGGAACAGATTATAGTACCATGCTGAGATAATCTCTTTGAAGTTCATACAAAATGATAGCCTACAGTAAATGAGGTGAAGTTTTTTTGAGAACTGCCATAATAGAAAAATGAGGAAGAAGTCATAAGTTCAGAAAGGTGGAAATGTTATACTGGATTTATTAAGTAAAACCAAAGACCCTCTCACCTCACCATCTACTGTTTTTTCCTTAGGAGCTCCTATAGAATGCTCCATTGTAAGTCAATAAGTAAATAAGTAATACATTTGTGGTGTTGAGAGAGGGGTGGGGGGTGTAGAGGCATCTTTGTGAAATTTAGTAGTGGATTTCTGTGCAGGTTGGTGTGAGCAGATAGAACTGGATGTTCTTTTTATGGAACTCTGGAATGTTAGAGGCCAGTTGGCAGTACTTCACTATCAGAGGCAAGGTACTTGTAATTACTGTAATGGGCAGCAAGATCAGAGTAGCAATCAGGGTGTCCTGACCCTCAGGGATCTGTGGGGATGATTGAAAGAGCATTATGTTCCAACACAGCTGATTGGATGTTATATAACTTGCAAAATAAGAAAAAAAATATGGTCTGGCAAGCAGAAGACTGATGTCAGACACCCAAGTGGAAAATCACAGTTTTTTACTCAGGGTCCAGATATAAGTGACTGCATAGATCCAATATCCATTGATTGGGGGAAAATCTCGATCCCCTTGAGGAAGGACACAATTTTACACTCTTCGTATATCAGATAAACATCCCTCTATTCTTTCCCTAAAAAGATCTATGACCATTTACCATTTACGAAGAAAAGGACAATAACCAGACTTTTGGAGGGCTGTTGGATACAGCATCTAAACAGACACTAGTAACAGGAAATCCAAAATGCTATCTTGGAACCTCAGTTCAATGTGGTGAAGGGAGCCAGTTAATAAACTATGTTCCGATCCAAGATCATCTTACTCTAAATACAGTGTATCCTCAGATATACCCAGTTATCATTTCCCTTGCCTCTGAATTCAAACATCATAGCAGCTGGCAGAAGCTTCTTTCGCATTTGTTCTCCAGCTTGTGGAGTCAAAGCTACTGAGGTAGAAAAGGCTAAAACAAAAGCCCCTAAAACTGGCCTACCACCGATGAAGACCAATATAATTAATATGAAGTAACACGGTATTCCAGGTGGAATGGAATCAATTAGTGCCATCCTCAAAATTGTAATGAATGCAGGAGTATAGGTGCCAATCATATCCCTGTTTGATTCCTGTTGGCCTCTGTGACATTCAAAAGATGGATGAATAATGTCATATTTCTACAATTTAACATAATGGTAGTCTCAAGTTCAGTTGCCACACCGGTTGTGATATCTACTAAGAGAGATCAACACAGTTGCAGTGCTTAGTATAGAGCTACTAATGTGAAGAGTTCATGTATCACAATCACCATCAATTAGAAAT